>NC_081404.1:19054493-19354493 GCF_030684315.1 Stegostoma tigrinum
AGAGAACGCGCGCGAGAGAGAGAGAACGCGCGCGAGAGAGAGAGAGAACGCGCGCAAGAGAGAGAGAGAGAACGCGCGCAAGAGAGAGAGAGAGAGAGAGAACGCGCGCAAGAGAGAGAGAGAGAACGCGCGCAAGAGAGAGAGAGAGAGAGAACGCGCGCAAGAGAGAGAGAGAGAGAACGCGCGCAAGAGAGAGAGAGAGAGAGAGAGAACACGCGCAAGAGAGAGAGAACGCGCGCAAGAGAGAGAGAGAGAGAGAACGCGCGCAAGAGAGAGAGAGAGAACGCGCGCAAGAGAGAGAGAGAACGCGCGCAAGAGAGAGAGAGAACGCGCGCAAGAGAGAGAGAGAGAGAACGCGCGCAAGAGAGAGAGAGAGAGAACGCGCGCAAGAGAGAGAGAGAACGCGCGCAAGAGAGAGAGAGAGAGAACGCGCGCGAGAGAGAGAGAGAGAGAGAGAGAGAGAGAATGCGCGCAAGAGAGAGAGAGAGAGAGAGAGAGAGAGAGAGAGAGAGAGCGCGCGCGCAAGAGAGCGCACGCGCAAGAGAGCGCACGCGCAAGAGAGCGCACGCGCGAGTCTTTCTGCCGGACGCAACTGCATTTCACAGCTACAGCCTCCATGAACACTGGATATCACTTCAGGAAAGGACTATTTTTATTCAGCTCACCTGGTGGCAAGATGTTAACAAAGCTATTGAGTCAATAAATTCTAAACATTTTGAATGGGAATATGCTTTTGCTTTGCCACCGCCCTCACTTTGAAGTACCATTATATCCTGTGACCACCACTGACGTCTAGACTGATATGATGGGAATAGCCATTGGGGAACATAGAACAGCACAGCACAGAACAGGCCCTTCAGCCCACGATGTTGTGCCGACCATTGATCTTCATGTATGCACCCTCAAATTTCTGTGACCATATGCATGTCCAGCAGTCTCTTAAATGTCCCCAATGACCTTGCTTCCACAACTGCTGCTGGCAACGCATTCCATGCTCTCACAACTCTGTGTAAAGAACCCACCTCTGACATCCCCTCTATACTTTCCTCCAAACAGCTTAAAACTATGACCCCTCGTGTTAGCCATTTCTGCCCTGGGAAATAGTCTCCGGCTATCAACTCTAACTATGCCTCTCATTATCTTGTATACCTCAATTAGGTCCCCTCTCCTCCTCCTTTTCTCCCATGAAAAAAGTCCAAGCTCAGTCAACCTCTCTTCGTAAGACAAGCCCTCCGGTCCAGGCAGCATCCTGGTAAACCTCCTCTGAACCCTCTCCAAAGCATCCATATAATAGGGCGACCAGAACTGGACGCAGTATTCCAAGTGCGGTCTAACCAAAGTTTTATAGAGCTGCAACAAGATCTCACGACTCTTAAACTCAATCCCCCTGCTAATGAAAGCCAAAACACCATGTGCTTTCTTAACAACCCTGTCCACTTGGGTGGCCATTTTAAGGGATCTATGTATCTGCACACCAAGATCCCTCTGTTCCTCCACACTGCCAAGAATCCTATCCTTAATCCTGTACTCAGCTTTCAAATTCGACCTTCCAAAATGCATCACCTCGCATTTATCCAGGTTGAACTCCATCTGCCACCTCTCAGCCCATCTCTGCATCCTGTCAATGTCCCGCTGCAGCCTACAACAGCCCTCTATACTGTCAACGACACCTCCAACATTCGTGTCGTCTGCAAACTTGCTGACCCATCCTTCAATCCCCTCATCCAAGTCATTAATAAAAATTACAAACAGTGGAGGCCCAAGGACAGAGCCCTGTGGAACACCACTCACCACTGACTTCCAGGCAGAATATTTTCCTTCTACTACCACTCGCTGTCTTCTGTTGGCCAGCCAATTCTGTATCCAGACAGCTAAGTTCCCCTGTATCCCATTCCTCCTGACCTTCTGAATGAGCCTACCATGGGGAACCTTATCAAATGCCTTGCCGAAGTCCATATACATCACATCCACAGCTCGACCCTCATCAACTTTTCTAGTCACATCTTCAAAGAACTCGATAAGGTTTGTGAGGCATGACGTGCCCCTCACAAAGCCATGTTGACTGCATTTAATCAAGCCATGCTCTTCCAGGTGGTCATAAATCCTATCCCTCAGAAACCTTTCTAACACCTTGCAGACGACAGACGTGAGACTTACTGGTCTGTAATTGCTGGGGATTTCCCTATTTCCTTTCTTGAAGAGAGGAATTACATTTGCCTCTCTCCAGTCCTCAGGTACGACTCCAGTGGAGAGCGAGGATGCAAAGATCTTCGCGAGTGGCGAAGCAATTGCATTTCTTGCTTCCCAAAGCAGCCGAAGACAAATCTGGTCCGGGCCTGGCGACTTGTCAATCTTAATGTTTGACAAAATTTTCAGCACATCAGCTTCCTCTATCTCTATCCATTCCAGCATGCACACCTGCTCTTCAAAGGTTTCATTCACTCTGCTTTGGTGTAACTATATCCAGGATAAAAGTCATAGCCTTCAGAAGAATGAAATAGAAACAACTTAATTTTAAAGTGTTTCATGCCAATTAAAAAGATTAGAGATCACAATACACTCTTGGCTAGCTGATGCAATCACTATCATGCACCTTTACAATTTGTGCAGAATTTTTGCTGCAATGTCCTCTCACCTGCCTATCATAGGATTCAGAGAGACAAAGCTAAACTAGCAGATTGAAGCTACAAAAAGCCACTCACCTTGACACTTGAAAGTCTTGTATTTGAAATCAAATTCATCTTGTTGTTCTTCTAGGAACTTCAACTCCTGCTCACATGTCTGTACACAACAGTTTTAAATATAAATTAGCAAAGGCTAAATTAATCTTCAGACTGCCGAGTTCACAGAAATCCATATCTTTGAGATGACTGGATTCTTTTTACACACCTGACCAAGTGTCAACATTACAGTAATAAACATGCAAAAATCAGACATTGCTTTATTACTGTATTCATTGCAAATGAAAATGCACCTGAAACATAAACGTGTCCCTCCACCCCATTTCCAAGTTTTATTTCATCTATCGCTTGTTGTAGAAAGGAGGGAATTGGCAAATAAATAGCTGTGCTATTGAAGTAGCAGTAACAGAAGTCTTCCAATACAGCTTACAAAAGTATGAAAGAAACTGTAGAAGAGGGAAAGCTAGTTCAAGGCAAGATGTGGAAAGAAAAGCTGCGGAATGCAATAAGTCAATCACATGCAGCACTCACTTGCACATCACTTCTCAAGACAGTAATTTTCTGTTCAATGTCTTGGTGTCTTTCAAAGTCCACAGGTTGAATTGCATCCGAGACAGTCTAGAAAGAAGACAGCAGCTGTCTCAATATGGAAAACATTCTGATCAGTCTTATGTTACAAATAATTCTACCAAGTAAACCAGCCTTCCAGGGATGACACAATAATCCACCGCACTGCAGGACCAAGGTACGAGGTAGAGGCCAAGGTGCGACTTGATAGAGATTTACAAAATTATAACAGGCATGTACAGTTTTTTTTTTAAGCGGGGTAAAATGTCAATTACTAGGGGGCATAGGTTTAAGGTACAAGAGGGAAAGTTTAACAGAGAATGTGATAGGCAAGTTATTTTTATGCAAAAGGTAGTAAGTGCCTGGAATGCACTGCCAGAGGTAGATACAACAGCAATGTTTAAGAGACATCTTGACAAATACATGGATAGGCAGGGAATAGAGGGTACAGACCACGTAGAGGCAAAAGATTTTTAAGTTTAGAAAGGTACAGGCTTGGTGAGCTGAAGCAATTCTCAGAATAGAATAATTATCCTCCGATCCTCCTGTGAGTGCTGTTTGACAGGTTGGATTGATGGGCGACGTGGAAGTTTGTGCATTCCCTCCAATGCCTCAATGCAAACTCTGCACATTCCATTTAACATGTTTGGTGCCTTCTGGAATGAACCTTCTTCATTTTGGTTGGTCACAAGCCAGGGGCACCCGTGAGCCAGATCCAACTCTTCAGGTTTTGAGGAAGTCATTAAAAACCAAAAAAAAAAGTGTCACCACCGTTCTTATGGGAATCTCCTGCTGTGGCCGAGTTCAGAATGGAGTAGCTGCTTCAGGAGTCTAGCATTGACCATACAAATGATATTCCCCACACATTGAAGGTAGCTTTGAACAAATAGCGCCCAGATATTAGGCAAATTAGCTTGGGAGAGGACGGCTATTGGACTACCTTTCTTTACTAGTGGTACTTCTCCAGTGCTATGAGGTGCCTGTTGACGGTTGGCCAAGTCTCATGTAATAAGAGGATGGAATCACCACTGTCTGGTGAACCGTGAATGGCTTTAGTCTCAGGTTTAAGATCCTGGTCTTCAAATCTTTTCTTTCAGCTGACTGGCATATTGGATTTGATGACCAATATTGTCATCTCTCTTCAGAATTTCAGCTAGGGGAGGTGTTTTGTTATGGGAGTTAGTTAGAAGAGGATCTTAGTTTCCCAAATATTCAGTGAAAGGCTTATTTGTTCAGATTTTGAAGAAGTAGCCAACACTGGCATGGTGAAGGTTGAACAGTCACCATTTGTTTTGTAAATTTATTTCCATAACTAGTGGTTAATTTGCTGAGGGGAGGTGCAGTTTTACAGTAAGTGAAGGAAAGAAAAGAAATAATACACAATCTGCTATTACGTTTATCTCTTCTTTCCTGATCTACAGCCTTAGGGGAAACCTAGATTCGCACCATCTTTTAAGCATAGCTTCAAATTCTGTACTCCCATCCAGTCAAACCACAGGTCACAGATACAGGGAGAATAGTTGTCAACTCAGTGAATGCAACCACCCTGAAACTTTGCATTTGGCAGCAAATGAGGAAACAATGGTGTTGGTATTAGAAGCAAAATGAAGCTAAGGGTGCACCTTGTATTTTTTTTTAAAAAGTTGCATGGCACACTTTTCCAGAAGGGGAGGGAGCAACCACACAGAGTAAACAGATGCCAAGAGATTCAAATGGAGCTGTACTTTATGGCAAAGTAGGAGTCAACAGCCATGGATGCAGAGGATTGCTCTACTATCCTGAAGAACCATTATCTAAACATTTGTTCAAATAAAAACGCAAGTGTCTCTCAAGAAAAGACTGTTTCCTAGAGATCATTTAAAAGTTACTTTCATGCAACACTTTCTTTTCAATGAGGTTGAGGCTGCAAAGAGGCATGACACCACACAGATACCATGCATGACTCTACCCTAGAAGGAACCCTGAGTCAGTAAAAGCCCATGTACCCTGCCCAGCTTATGCTTTAGGTCCCAAGAGGTTAATTCCACTGCAGAGTGCCTCGCCTGGCAAGATGGTTCCCAAAGTAGCTTGTCAGTATCAGACAGCATGTTGTAGAAAACGTCCCAGATATCATGCATTAATTGTCACAGAGCAATTTGACTAATTGTGATCGCAACTTCCACTTCACAAAGCAAGTTAATAAAGTCTCTTCTGCCATGCCCAGATAAGACTGCAATAGCTTGTACACAAGGGCCCTCCAGCAACGGCCGACACGTTCCATCATGAAGTAGCACTCTTTGTCTAGGGCTTAACGGCAGTCTAGAAATGAACACATCAGAGTCTCATCTGCCCAAACCTGCTGGGTACTATTTGCATTGCTGCAGCTATTTCCCACTTTACAAACAAGCCTAACAAAGAGGAATGACGCTGTGTTTTCTGCAGAGTCAGAAAGCAAAAAAAAAAATCTTTGCAGAACAAATCCATAGAGAAGGTTCAAAATTCACCCAGGAAGAGAAAGATTAATCTTTAAAATGCACACTGCTGGTGTCCAAGTTTCTGAAGTCAGCAACCCCAATGAAAGACAGTAGCATGGGTCATAAAAACACTTACTAGAAAATTCTGCCATGTTGACATTCAGTCTGGTCAGTGACACTTTGCAAAAACCAGCCTAAGATGCCCCAGCATGTAATATTGAGCTGTATACTTGTGTCAGAAGAAACACACCTACACTGCACAATACACAGCAAATAACAACATTTAGCTTGATGGTTATTGTAATCAGCCGAATAATTTGACTCCTCAGCAGACCAAGATGGCAGTGAAGAACTGCTGCTGTAATGGTGGGTCCTGACCCAAAGCTATGGGTGATGATGGCAACCTTATTTGCCAGGAGTTATGCATGACCAGAGATAATGTTTATAAAGGGAAACCATCCATTGATCCTAAAGCTGTGCAACTTGGGGTAGAGGCTTGTAGTAGTCACATGCATATCATCAAAGCTCTGTGCTTTGGGGAGTGCAGCCAAATGGAAAAAAAGAGGCACAGAATACAAAAGCAGGGAGGTTATGCTGAACCTTTATAAAGCTCTGGTTAGGCCACTGCCACAGTATTGCACCCAGCTCTGGTCATTCCACTTTTGAAAGGTTGAGGCGGGTCCATGAGAGTATGCAGGATATTTCTCACTTAAGGGAGTACTTTAATTATAAAGTTAGGATGGAAAATGTTCTTGGAGCAAAGGAGGTTGAGAGGGAGGTTTGATAGGGATGTACAAGGTTATGACAGGTTTGGATAAAGCTTCTCTAAACAAAAAAGAATGGCTCCCCCCATTAGCTGATTAGTCCTTGAGCAAAGGACACAGATTCAATGTAGTTTGACTAGAGGTATAAGGAAACTGGAGAAAGAACATTCTTTAAGTAGCAACAGATTAGAACTTGTAGCTCAAGGGTGGAGGAAGCAGGAAGAATAATTTCAGAAGAAAATTGGATGGGTACTTAAAAAAAGGAAAATCCTGCAAGGTTGTGGGAATCATGTGAGGAAGTGAGACTAACTAGATTGATTTTCAGATCACCAACTTGGGCCTGATAGGCTGAATGGCCTCATTTTGTGCTGTAAATGCAGCAAGTTTCACATACGTATCCTGCCTTACAGGATGCATGAGCATTGAAACATTACCCAGCAGAGACTTTGAAGGCCTACTCATTTGGTGTCTGTCCTGGAACAGTTTCCAAGTCTGAATCTGACGATATATTCTTGTCTGCATGCAGGATTTGGGGAGGAAAAAAAAACTGTAACTATACCTGGGGCTCTGTGAAGAAGTGGTGGCATAAGAGAAAAGTTTTATTAGTTTCTGCAAAGGTGAGAGCATGACACGGTGACAGTGACAGGCTAATTAGGAAAACACTTCTCCAATCCCGTGGGCCAAGCAGACAGTCCAGAATTTCACTCTGGCTGTGATTAGTTTTAGGAATGGAAAGAAACATTGCAGTCAATAAACATGAGCTGAGCAGATAATTATCAACAAGTACAAAAATAAGTGACTGTTTTGGGAGGATCTAGCAGGGAAACCAAGCTTTTTATGCAAGGCCTATTTATAATGGGCAGAGGCTCTGGAGCATGGCTTGGCATTGATTCAATAAGTGGGGGGGGAATGCATCAATTCTTTTGTTTAAAATGAGCCTAGCAAAGAACAGGTCCTTCTCTTCATCAGGATGCAACAGCAATAAATTCAATGGTTCCAGCAGGCCCACCCACCCTGCAGCGTTTCTTACATTACTGTTGTCTACAGGACTGTTGACAGGTAGAAAAGGAACACTTGCAGGCAGCAGCAAAACAAATGCAAGTTTGTGGACATGAAGAATGCAAGTACCTGGCATTGGCAGTTTAACGAGTGTACACTTGTTACAGGTAGCATTACAAATTTTTCTAGCAGAACAAGACCAAGCTTCTGCATTTCAAAAGTAAATTCAACAGTTAGCAGAGTATTGTTTACTCTCATTGAGGCTAATCCAACAAACTGCTATGTCACAAGACACCTTGCCTATGTGAACAGGACTTACTTTAGTAATCTATCCAAGACCCAACTGATTATTTTTAAACACTAAACCAGGAGAGACAGCATTCAATTGTTCAATCAGTTCCATTCCGACTGCTGCTGTGCTTCTCTTTATTGGAGTCATTCTCACCTTCAAAAAGGCCCGCCCTCCTTCTCGCAGGTCCTCTTCCAGCATTGCTTAGAGATGTCCCATGAAACGGAATTATTCTGCTATTTGCGCTTGTTGCGACCATTCCTTCCCCTTTTAAAAAGATCAGGGCAAGCAACAGCCCTTGATAAACTCTTGACACCAGGTGACACCTTTAGGTACTAAGTGCGCCCAATATTGCACGTGTTATTAACCAGGAGCACAGAAAAATTATTGATACAAGCTGGCCTTGCATCATAGAACGGCAGCTCACTTCAAAGAACAGTAGCCTTGGTGACTTTGCACCAGGACTATATTATCAACCCCAAATGGTGTATGATCAGTGGAATGGAAAGCTCCAGATAGTCTGTCAGTCTGGGTTTTTGAAGAACTAGCATGAGAACAGTTCAGCGAATCAATAATGAAATAAACCCATGACTTTCAGAGCTCATTTGTATTCCTCATACCTGCTGATCCTCTACAACAGCGTTTAGTATCATCTTCTCCTGCTTCAGTCGAGCAGCGACAACCTTTGCCAACAGAACAGGGTCCTCTCCATAACATTCCTAATGAAAGAGAAGCCAAAGCATTAACATAACTACCTGTAATACAGGGAGAGGTTCTACTGTGATGACTGTGGGGCTTGCCTTTTATCTTACAGCACAGAAAGAGGACATTGGTCTAGCATCATTGTGCCAGCTCTTTGAAAAGGCTATCTAATTTATTCCCACACTCTAGCTCTTTCCTTGTAGCCTTGTGAATATTTTCTTTGCAAAGATTTATCCAATTCCCCCTTGAAAGTCATTACTGAAATTGCTTCCACCATCCTTTTAGGTAGCCTATGCTCTACTATTGTCTTCCAAATGTTTACTTGAAGTTAAACTGCAGCTGTGTCACCCCATTGGTTTTATTTTAATTTTGGTTTGGCTAAAATAACAATTTCAGCTGATAGAGATAGTAGGAACTGCAGATGCTGGAGAATCTGAGATAACAAGGTGTAGAACTGGATGAACACAGCAGGCCAAGCAGCATCAGAGGAGCAGGAAAGCTGACGTTTTGGGCCTAGACCCTTCAGAAATGCCATTCCTGAAGAAGGGTCTAGGCCCAAAACGTCAGCTTTCCTGCTCGGCCTGCTGTGTTCATCCAGTTCTACATCTTGTTATCTCAATTTCAGTGAAGTTTTTTTTGTCTTTTTTTAGTTTGAGGGCTAACAGGCAAATCAAAGAGACATTACAGGAATTCTTTATGATCAGAGACATAGGAGGGATAATGTTTTGCTGAAGTGGCATGGAGAACTTCCACTTTCTAACTCCCTGAAGTTATTAAAAGTGGTTTGCAAGGTTCCAGTGTGGGTTTGGGCTTGCTTCAAAACAAAAAGGCACTTGCCTACCAGTTCTTGGATATGTTTAGTTGCCAGGACCACACGTAATTCTTGCAACTTTGCACTACACTTAGTTAACTTAGAAATGTGGAACTCCAGAATACTGAAGCACTTGCTTTTGTTCAAGGCTCAAACAAAATAAGAAGAATTTGATACATTCACTTTATGGTATTGCTAGTTTTATCTTACATGCTTTGACTGTTCTTTTGCAAAAAAAGAATGGAGAATGTGGCAGTGAGCCTTTAAGATCAGCTCCTATCAGGAGTGCACAATGAGGAGTGCGCGTTTAATTGCAAACTGCAGCTATGTTGTCCAACCCTTTCTCCAATGCCCATTTGTTCCAAATGGACAAAGCCCAGGCAACCGATGTTATGCACATACGGTTTACTGTCCTGTTTGAATTGCACAGGCACAAAGCTTTGATAAGAGCAGTTCTTAGCGCTGCTGCCTCATAAATCCAAAATGAGGAAGTGGAAATTTATTTGCATCAGCAATGAGATATACACACGCAATTTAACAGACAGACAAACTTTCCAGAGCTGTGGCTACAGTCAGTCAGAGTGTTGAGGCAAACTGGACTTGCAACACTGAAAAAAACTGTATAATCAACATTTTATACTTAAAAGGTTCAGTAGTGGATATTGCATACTGTGCCACAGATCAATAGGCTGTGGATTCACACTTATGATTTGATTCACAAATTATGTGCTTGTTTGGGGGACTGGGTAGCCGCGAGAAAAGAAGAGCCAAGACATTTTGCCTGAAATCAAACACAATGCTTTCCCACTGAGATTCAATACAAGCAGGTCTGGTGCACCATTTATTCACAGAAGGTAGAGAGAAGATTCTGAACATTGCTTCAATGGCAAACTGATCAATAGGATTGGAGAACCCATGTTTACTTTTCACTAACTGATAAATTTATCAGATGCTGCAAAGAATTTATTCAAAAAAGTGTTGTTTTGAGTGGTCTGCCAGATAAACCAGTAGGGCCAAAGGATATTAGGGCTTTGAAAAAGCTGTTGAATGCTCAATGTCAAAAATTCTTTTACGCAATTTATGCAAAGCTGCTTTACACAAACCAGTTCCTTTGAAATGCAGTGACTATTGGAGGCAAATGCCGCAGCCATATTGCGCACAGCAAGATTCAAATAGCAAAAAAAAAAGAACTGCAAATGCTGGAAGTCAGAAATAAAAACAGAAATTGCTGTAAAATCTCAATAGTTCTGGCAGAATCTGTGGAGAGAAATCATAATTAACACTTCTGTCAGTGACCCTTCTTCAGAACCGATAGCAGCTCACAAAAAGGTTAGCTTTTAATCTAGAGAGTCAAAGAACGATGAGCTAATAGTAGAATTCTGTTTGGGTCACGAGAAGAACTCAGTTCTTCAAACATTGCTGCAGAATTCTTTATAATCCACCTGATGTGGTCTCAATTTACCAACTGTTTTTAAAAAATGTTATCTTGAAACAACACTTTCAGTACTTCACGAATATCAGCCAGGATGATACGCTTAAGTGCTGAAACTATGTTTTTGAAACAAAATATTAATCTTTTGCGCTTCTTCTGTTACAGGCTGACCAAGAAATACATTTATAATCTGATTATAAAAGCCACAGCTATAAACACTATGGTCAGAGCTGGAAACACCAGTCTATCCAACTGGAGCTACCATCAACTAGCTTGAAAGGAACTTTTACAACCTCAGATCCTCTTCTCCCCTCTCCTTTCATGATGCAAATGATACTAGACACATGACATCGCAATGTAGTCTTTGTTGATGTGAGCTAGTAATAGCAACTAAAGTAAAAGATTTAACAAAAAAATGCAGCAAAAGCAAATACAACAACTGCTTGAACAGGACTAACTACCTACAAATGCACATTATAAAATTGGTAAACCAGACACTTTTTTTTATGCAAAGCACTCCATCATATGGAATTCGGCACAAATTCATGGAAAATGGTCTGGTAGAATATTTAAGATAATACATATATGTTTATAATATTTCTTTTGAAATTACTACAATTCCTTCAGTACTAGATGACACAAGTTCTAAAAGAT
The DNA here is from genome assembly GCF_030684315.1 of Stegostoma tigrinum. Classification (NCBI taxonomy): domain Eukaryota; kingdom Metazoa; phylum Chordata; class Chondrichthyes; order Orectolobiformes; family Stegostomatidae; genus Stegostoma; species Stegostoma tigrinum. The sequence goes on from NC_081404.1 coordinate 19,065,846, forward strand.
TGTACTCTATGCAAGCATGATACAACAGAAGTTTGGAGGAGTATGTGGTCAAAGTATATTAGAATATTTGATTCCAAAAGATTGCTGAAATTAGAATGAAAACGTCCTTCCCTCTCCCACAAAGATTCACCTGCAAGCAATATATTTGGTAAATAATATATGAGGGGAGGGAGGGGGGGTGCTGATAATAATGGAATATTTAACATCATCTTAACACATTAGTGCTTTGTTGCAGTCCGGATTATGATCAGCTCACATGTTGTAAATCACACAAGCATGGTGAAGTATCAATGCTCAGTCGCACAGAGTGTGGCCAGCTGCTCCTTGCATCCTATTTTGAATGGATGGCACTCCTAGTTTCAATAGTGTGATTTGGACTTAAAATTCTCCATTTCCCCATGTATGCTTTACAGAGGTCGGAGAATGAAAACAATTCTATTTTTAAAAACAAGTTTCATGCACACCCAATCTTCATGACTAGTTGTATTCTTATCATTGTCCTCTTGAGCCCCAAGGCCACATTTAGGCTCAGTTTCTTACAACTGTCCACTTCAAATCAAAGACTGACATCTTAATAACAAAATAAAAAAAGATGTGACATGTCGGAACACTGAGGCCAGAGTTTCAATCCAGCCTGACCTGACTGGCATGTCGTCAGTCAGGCCTCAATGATACAAGGATTTAATGTGAAATTATTTTCAGTAGCCTGTATTAATTTCCTAAACAGAGTCAGAGCTTACAACACAAAAACAATTTGACACCAAACAATTTGGCAGCAAGAATAAGAATAATTTATTTAACTGTGCATGGATTTTTTTTTCTTGTTCACTGAACAGAAGGATATTAAAGTGAAGACATTTTTTTCAAATGTCAACTTCAAGATTCCAAGACTGTGTACAGGCCTCAATTCCAACCTTTAAAACAAAGAGTGGTCTTTAATGCATAAATGTGATGTAAATGATTTCCCAGATGAGCCGTTCTGTAGTCTCAGAAACTGACAATGTTTGGGCACTTTTCTGATGTGAACCCATTACCCAAGCCTATTAGGAACTAGGTTAAAACTGCCCAAATATTTCATATGAAATCATGATAATCAGTTGAGACGGGAAACTTTCACCCCATCAGGCTGGACTGGGTTTTAATCAAAAATCTAAAGATCAGCACCTAACCCATCACACCAAATCTTTTGGGGACCCTCTTCAAGGTGGTGTTGATGCACATTATTGTGGTAGTTTGGACTCCATTCTGCAGCCGATAGGAAGGGAAAGTTAACGGAGACCACTCTCATGCATCTTCTGGTGGTTGATCAGACCACCACCGCAACAGGCCTGGGAGCAAAAATCAGTAGACAGTGATTAATTGAGATTGAGGATGCAATCTTAAAACAAAAATGATAAAACCTCTGGGAGTTTGCAGCACCTAGTGGCTACCAAGGACTGACAAGTTACGTCAGGACTTACAACTGTGGTTGAACTTTTGTTTTCTCTTCCCACATCGATCCTGTCTTTTCTGAAGTTTGGTTCCATGTATCTCTGGTACCACAACTAAGTAACCATTCCTAATAAGCAAATGTAGGCCGGTGTTGATAGATTGTTCAATCACCGATAAGCCTGACCTCATACTTACTATAACTCCATTAGAAATGGGAAAAATAGGCTTTCAAAAGTACTAATCCAGGCTGAATTATCTCAGCTTCTGCCCAGGAATATGGAGGCCAATTAGAATACACCTACTAATATTGAGGCACAACACAGTGCCTATAAATATCAATAATCAAACAAAAACAATGAACAAAGAACAGAAATCAAACCTGCAATCTTGCAGCTACAGGTTAGACACATTATAATACACCTTCAGGGAAGGTGGGATTTGAACCTGGATCTGAGGTGGAAACACTACCATTATGCCACAATAGCCCTCTCCTGAGCTATAAGGTGGCATTCAAGGGGCTCGATAACCAAAAACAAAAAAAAAAAATCCACACATATCTTATTTGAGCGCACAACCACAGGTAAATGCAGAATTGAAACTCTCAACAATAACAGGCAATTTCACATCTGGCTGTTTGTTGCAGTTCCCATTAGCCACCTGTGGGGTGATTACACAGCCTGGGAGCAGGCCTTCTATTCCATTTTCTTGGTTGAAGGAGTCAGTCAAGCTTACAGGAGAAAAATATTTATAAGATCGGAATGGAGGGAGAAGAATGAGACTCATGTCTTGAAAGAACAGTTTCGGCTCTCTTGAAATGTCAGTTGGAACAGCTATATGGATCAGAATTAGCTGGATCACAGCTTAAGTGACAACTGGGACATAGCAATTGGAATTCAGAGACACAGGGGAAAAATTGAATGTGTAGCCTTTGTTGCAATCCCGAAACCGCAGCTGGAAAATTGTATTAAAAAAGTGCCGAGAGATAGTAGGAACTGCAGATGCTGGAGAATCTGAGGTAACAAGGTGGAAAGCTGGATGAACACAGCAGGCCCAGCAGCAAAGCTGATTTTGTTTTGGGTCTAGACTCTTCAGAACAAAACAATTTTTTTTTCTGAAGGAGGGTCCAGACCCGAAATGTCAGCTTTCCTGCTCCTCTGATGCCGCTTGGCCTGCTGTGTTCATCCAGCTCTACACCTTGTGGTATCAATGTCGAGCTAGAATAGGTTCAGTCTCAGCTGTGGTACGTCCTCCCCAGTCTAAAAGTCCATTAATATTAACTATCCAAGTAGCTTGGTATGTGAAGCAAGACAGAGTGAGTAGAACATGGTGAACAAATCAATGTGTGAACAAGTGATCAAGAAGAGGCCCATGGTAGACAAAATTCCTTCAGAAGCCAAAACTTGTCATTTCCAGCAATGTAGATCTAGACAACTAATCGGTTTAAAATGGCAAACAATTGGAGAACAACAAGTTTGAATTATACAGTAAACATAAGTAGCTGTAGGATTTCAGCAGTACAATACCTGCATATTTTGCCTATATTTCTTGAAGTTGTGCTGGCATACAAACTTCTTCTCCTGCATAAAGCGGCTGTACTGATTGTTGATTTGATCCAACAGATTTTGGTAATGGATAGTAGCCAGTGAATAATTTGTTATAGCCTTCTCCCTAGAATTACAAGAAAAGGACATGGTTTGAAAATTGTATGCACCCCTCAACCACACGGTTTCATTTTCTCCAGAAAACTGTCTTTTTTTTGTCATGGATTATCCCTCATTTATGAACACAGGCAGACATGCAAACTTACACCTCTGCCAGTGTTGCCTTTTATGCTGTTTGTGAGCAGCTGGAAGCTCTTTTGTCCAGCATTTTAAGGCTGTGAATTCAGGAGCTCTTGTGGCACAGTGGTACCCAGGAGACCTAGGTTCAAGTCCTTCCTGCTCCAACAGTGTATCATAATATTCCTGAACGGGTTAATAGAAAAGATTGTGAACCTTCCTCAACTTTGGTGTCACTGCATTACCTGCAGAACCTGTTAAGGGCAATCTGATTTATTGGAAACACAGGTGATTTAATGGTGGTGGATAACAAGTGAAAAGTACCTCAGATGATTTGCAGTGGAGAAAAAAAGGACAATATGTTCAGCTGTACATGAAAGCACTTCTGGATATAAAGAAAGAGAAAGATTGTAAACAGAACTGTGAACCTAGCAGTGAACCCATTCATAGCACAGTTTGTGGGAATGTGCCAAAGACTATGCTCGAGACCATTTCAGGAAAACAACAGTTATAAAGATCAACTTGACAACTTACATAAATCCACAATGACTCATACCAATTTTTATAGACATACCACAGAAAGCATCCTATCTGTATGCAGCACAGCTTGGTACGCAACTGCTCTACCCAAAACCACAAGAAATTAGAGGATTTATAAGCAGAAAATAGGGAGGGGGATAAGGTAGGGAATAAACAATACATGAGAGCCTGAAGAGAGAGAAGAGCAGTTGGATAGACAAAGGAATTGATAGCAATCAGGCTGGGAGGGTGAATAGTTGTTAATGGGGACTGTTAGTGACTAACAATAGGTAGCGTGTAATGGCAGGCTATGTGATAACAAGGCCTGCTGGGTTGGGGAGGAGTCTAGGACACAGGAGAGCTAAAGCCATAAAATTACTCAATGCAATATTCAGTCCAGAGGGCTGCAGGGTCCCCAAGCAGAAAATGAGATGTTGTTCTTCCAGGTTGCATGGAACTTCGCTGGAACACTGCAGCAAGCCAGAGACAGATGTTGGCCAATGAACAGGGTGGTGTGTTACAGTGGCACGCAAAAAAGGTAGCTCAGGGTTTTTCTGCAAAACAATCACCCGGTTTATGTTTCGCTTCCCCAAAGTAGAGGTGAATAAAAGTGTGATGTAGCATTTGTTTCCCATAGATTTCTCCCGATGATAGGCTATACGGCGACTATACACTCCAACAACTGAATTTCGTACACACTCAACAACTGTAGCCTAGGACCACTCATCCTCATAGTTTCAATGTGTTTAAATTTTTTTTTAAATAAAAAAGGAAGAATCTTCAGGCACAGACCAACACACACTAATGTCATCTAGTACCAATCCAGGCTCAAGCATGCCTTATGCTATAAAACTGCAGGCAGATAATAATCAGAACATATCTGGATAACATCCTGCACATCTTGGTAATTTGCAATCTCTCACTGCAATCCACTGTAAGATATGCATCAGCTATTGGCAGGGCACATGGTGTTGTGGCATACAGACTCAGTCATATTTTCCCCATAAAGTTCCTCATTCTTGCCATGCTTCAAAAGGCCTAGTGCCCAAAAGGAAAGGAGGACAAAAAGGTTGCATTCAGTCACCAGGAGAAAGTGGACTGTACACAAAAACAACAGACATACTTGGTTGTTGCTGACTTTGGGTTCAATATTTTTTGGGGGCCAGTGTGGAACAGAAAATGACATGGAATCTCTGCTTTGGATTTGGTCAGATATTCATCCCATAGCTCTCAGCTGCATCCCAATGTACTTTCTAGAGCACTATCTGATATACATCAACTGTCGGATGTAATTGTTTTGGCTGAACTATTTGAACACAACATACACATCATTGATTCAACTAAACACGAATGAGCAAGGGATTCCTGTAGCATGCTGTATATGGTGCAAAATGAGTCATGATAATTCCTGACCTGAAACATCAACTTTCCTGCTCCTCTAGTGCTGCCTGGCCTTCCGTGTTCCTCCAGCTCCTCACTGTGTTATTTGCATTTGAGTTTGTTTTGCCATTAGTTTCCAACTCAACTTCCAAATATTTTCTTAACACTTTAGTCTACATAATCACTTCATCATACATGTCTGCTAAAGCTATGTTACCCTGTGACCAAACATTGGAAAGTTGTCCCAAAATTTATTTCTTTCATTTTAAAGCCCAGACCTGACTGATTAGCCAAGTCTGCTATCTTGAGGGAGCTAGCTGCATTTTACCACTTTGTAGAACATGATGTTTAGTTATTGGCAAAGTTAACAAGGTGTAGAGCTGGATGTCAATGTTCTACAATGTATTATATTAGAATTCAACAAATTCATATCGTTCTTTTTAGCCCGTTCAACCACAGCCTTCCAGAAGGTCTATCAGTTGTAACTTTTCAACTCACAAACAGGCAGCAAAAAGTCAGTTTGTACAGTTCAACCAGAACAGTATCTCTGAATGTGGCATATCTGTAACACTATATTTGAGCATCTGCCTACTTCTGAGCTCAAGCTTTGTATGGAAAACAAACCCCTCACACCCCACACCCCCACCTCCCCACCACCATGTCTCAAGTCAAGAATGCAATCTAAAAATTCAGTCACATTTAAAAACAAAATTGGCTCTCTTTTGGCAAACGTAACCTCTCTATGTCATCCATAGGTGGGAGCTCCTATGTGTGCCAGGAGATGGGTCAGGCAGATCTACACCAAAAATGCAGGAGAAAGAGAAAAGAGTAGTCATTTCTTCCCAGTCAAATTTATAAGTTTATTTATTAATTAAGAGGCATGGAAGCAGGTACAGGTGAAGCATATAACACAGGAAAAGCATTCTAATGTTTTCTTAAATAGAAATTTGTTTCTTCTTTTCCGAGTTAACATACCAGTCTTGAGCTTCAATCCAATGAGCAAGGTATTCCCGAACATCCATAGGAAAGGTTTCATTCTGGTACAGATCATCCACGCGCTCCAAGTACTTTGTGTCAAGTTGTTTTAGGGCTTCCCACTGACTCATTCTGTTGGAGAACAGAAATCTGTATCAGCTAGGAATCAACTTTACTGAATTAAATACACAGAACTTGGCAGCACGATCACAAAACCTTCTTTCGGCTGAGAAAGTTTCTTCTTGGCTTGAGCTGGACAAGTGACATTTTGTGCTGAGGAACAATAATTTCGAATGTTAACAGTGAGCATCCTTAAATAAGGTACAGCACAAGTTTGATATAAGCAGAGCTACTTCTCTACTGCTACAATGTGCTGTCATCCTGACCTCGAGTGCTCTTGCATTTGCGTTGCAATTTTATTTCCTCACACCAATCTTGATTCTGGGCTGTGTGTTTGATTCCCGCAAACTAATGGAGTCCGTATTTAATCAGTATGGGGCTACCCTAACACCATTTTCACATGGGATATTTTCATAATCCCATCTATTAGTCTGTAGTACATTCAAATCCAAATCTTAGAAATAAGCAAAAATGTGCACGTAACTCAACCAGCCAGCAGGGGGGGGGGGGGGGGGGGGGGTAAAAAACTGTAATCTTTCCCTCCCATTTTCATATGCTTAAAACCAATTACATGTCTAATGTTTTCTCGCTCTGATGAAAAGTCATTGATCTGAAACGCTCACTGTTCCTCTCTCCATAGATGCTGCCTGACATTCTGAATATTGACTTTTTGGTTTTTGTTGCATGAAGGGACAAGTTTGGGCAAACTCAGTACCTGATAACACCCACTTAGAAAACTAAAATCTCAGCCATTGTGGTAGTCTCCTTTTTTAGGTGAAAGAAAATCAAATAACACTTTTCTGATTGCGTTTCAGTCTATATTCACACCATGATCTCGAATGGTCAGTGACTGAGCCATAATCAAAGGCAGTCAGGGCCCTACGTTCCTCAATGACACTTATAGGTAAATGCATACACAGCATCACTGCATTGCATAGCAACTTTAATGTTCTGGCACTGCCAGCACCCATAGAATTGTATCTCAACACATTCAAGGGAGTAAAAGTTAGGCATTAAACAGATCCAACCCTTTAGAGGAATGCACGGATTCCTCTGAAGTATCAACAGCCAAATCTCATCTCTCGGAAGCCCCCAGTTTGATCCTGAACCAACCTGCAATTAAACTCCAGGCCTAGCCTCACAAACCATCCGAGGATCCTAGAGTCTTCAACTCCAGGGAAAGCAATAGGTTCAACCAGATGGACAGAGGTTTGGTCATTAACAAGGTCAGTACCTCAGAAATTGATGCCATGAGTTTGTTTTAACTATTGTGTTCCTTTTCAGAGGGATGGGCCAGAAGTTTTGAACTGTTTTAAACTGGGGATTTCTGAGGAGGAGGAGTCTGGCCATTGATGCTACAGCATGCTGATTTGGAAGGTGTGTTCATCCAGCTCTACACCTTGTTATCTATTGAAGATTTGGAAGCTTCCTGCCTAAACTACCATTATCAGTTTGTATTCTCTGAGCTTCCAATACCTAAGTTATAAGCATTACCGAATTGACCTCAGTAAACTGAAAAGATAGCCCTGATCAACGCCTTCATAAAATTCAACCAAAAAACAATTACATATATATGTCTGTGGGAAAATGCATTGTTAAAATTCCTTCGGTAACCTGGACAGTTGTGTTATTTTCTAAATTTATCCCTTAATTCTGTGTTTGTCTGTCTGTCTTTGTTTTCAACTCTATTCATACAAAAAGGTTATTGGATTTTACTCAGACATTAGTTAGATTATTGTTAAAAATTTTGCTTTGTTAAAGTTACTGTGTTATCAATACATCAAGTCTTTTGTTTTAGCTACAAACACAGTGCCTGGAATCATGCACAAAGTCCAGGATTAGTTATTCAAAAAGCCTGGTTAGGAACCATTATGGTCAATTTGGAGGGTTGTTGAAGGTTTTAATTCTACTACATTGCAAATACAGAGTGGGGAGGCTGATTTGATTCTGCTGTTAGTCTCAATGTCATAACATAAGCCACAGAATCGTTCTGCATAAACACTTGAACTTTATCTTCCAGTAGTAGACTCAATCTTTTGAACTTTATTGCCAAGCACCTGTTCATTACTTCCCAATCCTGAACCCTCACTGTGAGATAAAGGTAGGGAGAAGGAAAATAAGGCAGGAGCAGCTTTGAACATCATTTTAAAAAAAACCTACAAAATGTTCCAACACATGTGAAACACCAGCTCTTGCACTTCCGTAAGTTCCAGCTTCAGACTGAATCTGGATCTTGACAGAAAGACAAGTCCATTAGAGGGAAACGGCCTATGGGTGAGTTGAGGAGCAGGGAAAGAGGACAATCCAGAAGGTCAGGAAGCAAGGAAAGAGGAATAAGAGGTTGTGGAAAACATTGTTAAAACAAATCTCAATGCTAAATGAGATTACAAACCCGATCAATTTACTGGCATTTAAGCAAAGCAATATTAAAATGGGTAAATTTTAAAATGAGATCTTGCTGTACTAACTGGTTTTGCTTATAAAACTTCCTTCAACCAAAACCAGATAGTTGCACAATTATTAAAAAAAGCTCATAAAGGTGGGAGCAAGACAAGTTAAATGTTCTAGATGAACAAAGAGCCAACAGACAACTTTCAAACCTAGAAGTGAAGAAGACAGCTCAGTTCTGCAGGGAATCAATGGTAAAATACTGAAAGTGCAAGAAATTTAACCATAGAAAAATTACAGCACAGAAAGGAGGCCATTCAGTCCATTGTGACTGTACCAGTTAAATGTTCATTCTAATCCAGTACCTGGTCTGTAGTCTTGTCAGTTCAGGAGGGTACCTTATAAATGAGTTGAGAGTTCCTGTTCCCACCAAGCAGGGCAGCGAATTCCAGACACCCTATACTGTCTGGGTGAAAATGTTTTTCTCATGTCCCCTCTAGTGCTTCTCCCAATAACTTTAAATCTGAGATAACAAGGTGTAGAGCTGGATGAACACAGCAGGCCAAGCAACATCAGAGGAGCAGGAAAGCTGATGTTACGGGTCTCGAGTCTTTTTTAAAAATGGGGGAGGGGAAGAGGATTCTGAAATAAATAGAGGGAGGGGGAAGTGGTGATAGAAGGTGGATGGAGAGAAGATGGACAGGTCAAGGAGGCAGGGATGGAGCCAGTAAAAGAGGAGTGTAGGTAGGGAGGTGGGAGGGGGTTGGTCAATTGAGGGAAGACGGACAGGTCAAGGAGGTGGGGATGAGGTCAGTGGTGGGGAGATTTTGAAGCTTACGAAGTCCACATTGAGATCATTGGGCTGCAGGGTTCCCAAGCAAAATATGAGGTGCTGTTCCTGCAGACTTCAGGTGGCATCATTGTGGCACTGGAGGTGGCCCAGGATGGACATGTTATCCAAGGAGTGGGAGGGGGAGTTGAAGTGGTTCGCACCTGGGAGGTGCCGTTGTTTGTCACAAACCGAGCGTAGGTGTTCCACAAAGCGGTCTCCAAGCCTCACCTTGGTTTCCCCAATGTAGAGGAGGCCCACAAACTGCATGTAACCTACAAAGAGTCAGGCATAGCTTGGGCCCACGTGGGTACTCATGGCCACTCCCTTTGTCTGTTGGAAGTGGGAGGAGTTGAACGAGAAGTTGTTGAGTGTGAGGACGAGTTCAGGCGGATGAGGGTGTCAGTAGAGGAGGACTGGTCAGGCCTGCGGGACAGGAAGAAACAGGTTGCCATGGGTACCCGCATGGGCCTCAAGCTATACCTTGCCTCTTAGTAGGATATGTGGAACAGTCCCTCTTCCGTAGCTACACTGGCCCCATCCCCCACCTCTTTCTCCATCACATCGGTGACTGTATCGGCACCACCTCGTGCTCCCATGAGGAGCTCGAACACTTCATTAACATCTTCCACCCCAACCTCAAGCTCACCTGCACCATCTCCGATACCTCTCTCTCCTTCCTGGACCTCTCTGTTTCCATCTCCGGCAACCACCTGGAAACAGATATCCATTTCAAACCTACCAACTCCCACAGCTACCTGGGATACACCTCCTCTCACCCACCTTCCTGCAAAAATGCCATCCCCTATTCCCAATTCCTTCGCCTCCGCTGCATTTGCTCCCAAGATGAGGCATTCCACTCCCAAACATCTGCAGTCCTTGAAAAACAAGGACATGTGAATTTACCCTCCACAGTGGTCGAAAACACCCTCGACCGCATCTCCTGCATTTCCCGCAACTCATCCCCCACACCCACTCCCCGCAATAACAACCAAAACAGAATCCCCCTGGTCCTCATGTACCACCCCACCAACCTCCGGATCCAATGCATCATCCTCCAACACTTCCGCTATCTGCAATCCAACCCCACTACCAAAGATATTTTTCCCTCCCCACCCTTATCTGCCTCCCGGAGGGACCACTCTCTCTGTGACTCCCTCGTCCGCTCCACACTCCCCACTAGACACACCAAACCGGCACTTTTCCCTGCAACCACAAAAAGTGCTACACTTGCCCCTACACCTCCTCCCTCAACCCCATCCCAGGCCCCAAGAAAACCTTCCACATTAAACAGATGTTCACCTCCACATCTGCTAAGTGTGGTATATTTTAACTGCTGTTCCCGATGTGGCCTCCACTACATCAGGGAAACCAAAGTGAGGCTTGGAGACGGCTTTGTGGAACACCTACAGTCGGTTCGCACTAAACAACTACACCTCCCAGTCGCGAAACACTTCAATTCCCCCTCCCACTCCTCGGATGACATGTCCATCCTGGGCCTCCTGCAGTGCCACAATGATGCCAACCGAAGGTTGCAGGAACAGCAACTCATATTCCACTTGGGAACCCTGCAGCCGAATGGTTTCAATATGGACTTCACAAACTTCAAAATCTCCCTAACACTGACCTCATCCTAAAACCAGCCCAGCTCATCCCTGCCTCCTTGACCTGTCCGTCTTCCCTCAAATGACCAACTCCCAGCCCAACCACCCACCTCTACTGGTTCCATCCCTGCCTCATTGACCTGTCCGTCTTCTCTCCACTGATCTTCTCCTTTATCCACCTTCCATCAGCACCTTCCCCCCTCTACCACTCTCTATTTATTTCAGAGTCCCCTTCCCCTCCCCCATTTCTGAAGAAGGGTCCAGACCCAAAATGTCAGCTTTCCTGTTCCTCTGATACTGCTTGGCCTGCTGTGTTCATCCAGCTCCACACACTTTGTTATCTCAGATTCTCCAGCATCTGCAGTTCCTATTATCACTTTAAATCTGTGCCCTGTGCTAATTGAATCCGCCACTAAGGGAACTGGGTTTTCCTTGTCCACTTTATCCAAGCCCCTCTTTATTTTGTACAACTCTGTGAAGTCCTAAGGGTGGCACGGTAGCTCAGTGTTTAGCACTGTAGCCTCACAGCACCAGGGACCTGGGTTCGATTCCAGCCTCAGGCAACTGTCTGCGTGGAGTTTGCACACATTCTCCCCGTGTCTGCGTGGGTTTTCTCCGGGTGCTCCGGTTTCCTCCCACACTTCAAAGATGTGCAGGCTAGGTGGATTGGCCATGCTAAATTGCCCATAGTGTGCAGGGGTGTGTGGGTTATAGGGGAATGGGTCTGGGTGGGATGCTCCAAAGGGCGGCGTGGACTTGTTGGGCCGAAGGGCCTGTTTCCACATCGTGGGGAATCTAATCTAAAAAAAAGTCACCCCTCAGTTCTAAGGAAACAACCCTAGCCAATCTAATAATCTGTCCTCATAGCTGTAAATTTTCAAGCCCTTCAACCTTTTCCTAAATCTCCTTGTTAATCTCCTCTGTACCCTCTCTATGGTGGTTATGTCCTTCCTGTGAGATGGCAACCAGGACTGTACATAAAACTCCAGCTGTGGCCTACCCAGTGTCTACAACTGTTCTAACATCATACCCCTACACTTATTTTCAAATTTGATTTTTTTTTAAAAAAAGCTGCAAAGATCAAGCAAGAGCTGCGCAAAATTGAGTCAACAATTCAGTTCTTTGACCCTTTGTCCTATTTTGCAGTCTTCATGGGAGGAGGAAGTGTGTTGCAGTTGAAAAATGACTCACGTTTGCCATTGGAAGTCCCAGCTGCTTGTTTTTCAGTTCAAGGCTGGCCTTTTGCCAGATCTGGTGGTTGGGACCCTGTACCCATTTGACATATTAGGACTTGCATGTTAAGAAACTGTTTTTGGCCTGAGAACTGGTGTTACCTATTAGGAACGTTGTCGCATACTTCAACCACATTCATGGCAGATGCCAACTCAGCCTCACTGTTCCCTCAAAATATACTTCAGACTTTTTCTACACATTTTTATATAAGTTAGCAAATGAACGGGACACTAGCATCAAACTTTAGCTGTCAATCATGGTTCTGCATATGGCACTCACGCTTCTGAAACAGTCCTGGTTCCAGGTTCAAACCTCACTCCGATAATATAGGTTTTTGCTTCAATGCTGTACCAGTGAGATGTTAAAACATGGCCCTGTCCTCTCACATAAAAGATCTCTCTGTCACTAACAGGATGAGAAGCTCACCCCCAGTGTTCTGGGGCCAATATTTACCTCTCAGACAACACTACTTACAACATCATCATATTGCTGTTTGTGAGAGCCATTTGCTGTATGCAAATTGCCTGCTGCATTTCCTACATTGCAACAGTAGCCACATTTGTAAAACTACTGTATGATTAAAAACCAAAAGAATTGCAGATGCTGTAAATCAGGAACAAAAGCAAAGTTGCTGGAAAAGCTCAGCAGGTCTGGCAGCATCAGTGGAGGAGAAAACAGAGTTAACGTTTTGGATCTGGTGACCCTTCCTCGGAACTGATCGTACTGTATGATTAGGTCATCCTGGGGCCATGAAAGGCACTATATAAATAAGTGCAAGTTTCTGCCTGACTATCTGGCTGTTTTTCTGTCCCTGCACAGCTGAAGAGGGTTAGTAATCTCGAGCTGCAAAAGGTGGACTACTGTAAACTGCTAACACTTCCCAGAGAGGTCTTTTTTGGTTGGCATGAACTGCTATTTCAGTATTGTCACTTAGAGAACCAAAAAGGTGGTTAGAGCGAGAAACCAGAATGCAATACCCGTGGTATTCCAGTTATAGGTCCAACCATGATACTATTTCTCCTCCCATGTCATCATTAACTTTATGGGATAACACATAAGGAACAATCACGTGTCTGAGTGACAAACAGGATTATTGTGATCCATGGAGCTGTATCCCAGTAAAGAGGCCTCAAGAAGAGTGGGAGGAAAAAGTGAAGGGAAGCAGTCTTTTACAGAACTGGAGATGTTAACTTGGGGCCCCAGCCCCTGATTTTGTCTTTCTCCACCTCCTCCTGCTCTCTTCCCTCCTAAACATTTTGTCTCACACTATCAGACTAATAAAAGCAGGGAAGAAACAACAGAAAATGGGAGCTTTTCTACCTCGCGGAATATGAAGCATACCCAAAACAGCAAATAATGTTTTTGAAGAAGGGTCCAGACCTGAAACATCAGCTTTCCTGCTCCTCTGATGCTGTCTGGCTGGCTGTGTTCATCCATCTCTACACCTTGTTACCTCACACTCCAGCATCGGCAGTTCTAACTGTCTCTAAATAGTGTTTTAACACTGTAGCATGTTAGATCGCAACCATACCAAGCCTGTGATGCTGTATTTCGGTCTCTGAAAACTTCTCTTAAAGCTTCTAGTATCAAAAGCAAGTAATCAGCAGCAGTTGTGAGGGGTTTAAGGTTTGTGTGCAAAAATCAGTTTTACAACATATCATTAGACTGCATCCCCCTAGTTCTAGATTTCTCCCATTTAAAAATCAGAAACATTCTGATTTACCACTATCTAGCCCCATTAGGTATTTATAGGTTTCTATGCAATTCCCTTCACAGCTGAAGAGGGGTAGTAATCCCGAGCTGCACGGTGGCTCAGTGGTTAGCACTGCAGCCTCACAGCGCTAGGGACCCAGGTTCAATTCCAGCCTCGGTTAACTGTCAGCGTGGGGTTTGCACATTCTCCCCGTGTCTGTGTGGGTTTCCTCCGGGTGCTCCGGTTTCCTCCCAGTCTAAAGATGTGCAGGTTAGGTGGATTGGCCATGCTAAATTGCCTGTAGTGTTTAGGGGTGTGTGGGTTACAGCGGGATGGGTCTGGGTGGGATGCTTCATGGGGCAGTGTGGACTTGTTGGGCCGAAGGGCCTGTTTCCACACTGTAGGGAATCTAGTCTAATCTAATCCCTGCTCATTCTTCTAAACCCCAGGGAATACAGCCATAATGGATCCAGTTGGTCTTCATGTGTCTGTGGTGCCATCTCAGGAAGCAGTCCCTCCATAGTCAGAACATCCCTCCTTAGCTGGGGAGCTCGGTGATTAGCAATGTTGCCTCATAGCACCAAGGACCAGGGTTCAATTCCAGTCTTGGGTGACTGAGTGGAGTTTGCATGTTCACCACATCTGCGTGTGTTTCTGCTGGTGCTCTGGTTTCCTCACAGTCCAAAGATGTGCAGGTTTGGTGGACTGTCAGCGTTAAGTTATCCCATAGTGTCTAGGGATGTGCAGACTAGGTGGGTTAGTCATGTGAAATGCAGTGTTACAGGGTTGGGGAGGGCGCGGGTGTAAAGGAGCATGGGTCAGAGTGGGATTGTCTTTGGGGGGTTGGTGCAGACTTGACGGGCCAAATGGCCTCTTTCTGCATTGTAAGGGTTCAATAAGGAGACCAAAACTGCACACTATTCTCCAGTTTTAGTCCACCAAACTCCTGCATAATTGCAGTAAGACCTCCCTGTTCCTATGTTCAAATCCTTTCACCATTGAGGACAACATACCATTTACATTCTTCACAGCCTGCTGTAACTACAGTGTGGGTGTATCTACACCAAATGGACAGCAGCAGTTCATCGTCACCTTCTCAGTGACGAATTGGGATGAGCAACAAATATTGGTCTTGCCAGTGACACCCACATCCCATTAATGAATCAAAAGAAAAGTATTTTTACATGAACGAAGGAGATAATTTTAGTTAGATAAATAAGTGCAAAGCACTGCTTGAAAGGAAAGTGGAGAACATTCTAAATAGTATTAAACCATCAGTTAACCAGTAATATCAACGCAGAGCTGGCAAGATTTGAAGAGAGGCTGAAACGCAAATGCACAGGATTATACTTCGCTATTATTCTCTGTCTTTTTTTTAAAAATCTGTCCCATAGCTGGTCCACCTACTAACACCTAACAGCATAGGTTTCCACATGGAGAACATGCATTTCAATAAGGCGAAGGGTAGAATCAATGGTCAACAAAAGCCCATATAAAGAGAAAAATTACAAAAAAAAGAAGCTTCATTTCTCATCCTGAACTTTGGGTCTACCCTAGACTGCCTCGTCCAAATGCACAATACAAATTTCAATCAGTAAACTTCATTGTATAGTAATTAGGTATTTGAAATAAGACATTTATTTCTGTCAACATATACTTTGTGGAAGAAGGATGTTATAGTGTAATGGTAGGATTCATGATTCTATTTTTAAATGCATTCACAGGATGCGAGTTTCGTTGGCTAGACAAGGATTCAATGCCCATCCCTAATTTCCCAGAGGGCAGTTGAGAGCCAAACACATTGCTACGTCTCTGGAGTCACATGTAGGTCAGACCAGGTGAGGATGGCAGATTTCCTTCCCTGAAGGACACTAGTCAACCAGATTAGTTTTTCTGACAACAGACAATTGTTTCATGGTTATCAGTAGATTCTTAATTTCAGATTTTTTTCATAGAATTCAAATTCCACCATCTACCACATCAGGATTCAAACCCAGATTCCCAGAACATTAGCTGAGTTTCTGGATTAATAGTACAGCGATAATACCACTAGGCTATTGCCTCACCTTGAATATAGATTTATGGCATGGCATGGCATTCTGGAAAGTACAGTTGCATTGCTGTATATAAACTAGGAACAGCTAGCTGCAGGAGGCTGGAGATAATTTTAACTGTGATCCCTCGGGCATTTAGGAGCCTGAACAAAATGGAATAAAGTACATTGACCGATCAAACTTACTTACAGCTCAAGATACAATAACAAGAAGCATCTCACATTGTTGCAAGTGCTAGCCAATATAAATTGTTACTTTTCTTAAAGTTAAACACATACAAATCTAACTCTTCACATTGTTGCATCTTTGCCTGGGAGGAGGGTGATGTATTGGGAGGCTTCACAACTGAATAGCTGACACATGACAATATTAAATGTGCCCTCAAAGCCCCTAACTATCCTTATTCCAGCTCAGAACAGTGAACTCCACACAGGAGGGCTTTGAGGACACCCACCAGATCACATGCACCCTGCTGGATGCCAGCCCAGAATTCAGGCTTGTAGCTCCATTCACCAGGGCTCAAAACACTTTCAGACCAAAACAGTAGGAATGTTAAAGCACCACTGCAAAAAGTAAATATCATGATATGTATGATGAATTTTAAACAAGGTTGCAAACAGCAGCAAGGTGGATTCTTTGACTTAGCCTTAAAATTCAATTTGCTAGTTAGGTACGTAGAAATAGTCTCTTAAACACTTTTCTGGTTTTAATGTTTTTAATTCTTCAGTCCTCCAGTGTCACCTATTAGTTAAAGATGACTGGAAGATTATCGCCAGTGCCTTTTTTCCCCTTTTCCTGCCCTTCAACTGATTCACTTGTGAACCAAAAATAACAGCTGATAGCTGTTGCAATGCATTGGGATTGGGTGAGGCAGCTGGACACTTTTTTTGTGGCATGGTGAGGGATGGGAGGCAGGCAGCAGTCATATCAGGTATTTAAGTCTGGGACTAGAGGGTGTGACTGGCAGAGGGAAGTATTGGGAATACTCAGTGGATTGGCATCCTGACAGTATTCTGCCAAGTTTGAACTTCTTGCAGTTTGAATGGATGATGCGTTGGGGGGGGGGGGGGGGGGGGGGGGGGAGCACGACTGTTTTTTTTCACTCAATGGCTGCCTGTTTAATGTGACAATATAGATGGAAGCAGAGAATGATCAGAGGTTGGACACTTTTTTGCATCTAAGTGCTTGGGTGCTGAAGACTCTTTCTTTCATACCCAATGCCAGATTTAAGGATGTCATCTTGGGCTGAGAAGGCTACAGTTGAGTGTTGCTGAGTAAGTCTAAGCAGTCAGAAGCTCAGTTTTTACAAAGCAGTCCCACAGACCTCACCACAGCATCCAATCATTTATTTTTGGAGAATTGAATCAGCTGCTCAGTTTGGCTTGGGTGAAACATTGTTTGGTTCGATGCCTGCACTCCAGTACTAAGAACCGTGCTTTAAGTCATCCTTCACCTTGAAGTACACTGGAACAAGTATGGTGATGAAGTATAACTAAATCGGGTTCATGGGGAAACTTGGAAAGTCAAAGACCAGATGATTAGTGCAGGTTAGAAATTAGAATCCAAGAGAAGACTCGGCGTACCTGCCCTTCAGCAGGATAATAACTTGGAGATATTAGCTGAGTAGTGATGTCGTTTAAACTAGCAAACCAGATCCCAGGACAATATTCTGGGCCTGTTTGTTCAAATGCCACCACAGCAGAGTAAATTCTGAAATCACTAAAATCCAGACTGGAGGGCTGGCCTAAAGATTAATCTCGTCCTCCAGTCGTCATAACCTAGCTGGTTTACTAATCCCCCTTTGCGGGGGGAGGGGGGGGGTATATCTACCAACTTTTTAGTCTTGCCTTTCCAGATAGTGTTGCTGCCTAACTGCATTGAGGGCATATAGGGATGTGAGATTAAAGGCTGGCCTGGACAGTGCCCATAATCCCATAGCCCAATAAAGAAAATGGTAAATCTTTTAAAATTTAAATTGGATGAGTAGGAAACTTTTCTGAGGGGGGTATGATGTACACACTGCTGGGCAAACTCAGCTGGTCCAGCAGCATTATTTAACAGAGTCTACTATGACTTACTTCACGTGAAAAGTCAATGGGCTCAAAGCATTAACTATTTCTGTTGGTCTTTGAGTTTATTCAGCACTTTGTTTTCCAGCATCTACAGTATTTTTGTTTTGTAAATGGGAATCATGTTTGAAGAGGCTGGGATTTGAAAATTTAAAGGATCTTTTCCTTTTTTGGAAAGAAGAGCTTGGGTAGCTATTTACAGAACTTAACTGAAACATATAAAATAATCAGATGGTTAGATAGGGAGAGCCTTTTTCCTAGGATGGTGACGGTGAGCATGAGGGGGCATAGCTTTAAGTTGAGGGGTGAAAGATATAGGACAGATGTCAGAGGTAGTTTCTTTACTCAGAGAGTAGTAAGGGAATGGAACGCTTTGCCTGCAACGGCAGTAGATTCGCCAACTTTAGGTACATTTAAGTCATCATTGGACAAGCATATGGACATACGTGGAATAGCATAGGTTAGATGGGCTTGAGATCAGTATGACAGGTCGGCACAACATCGAGGGCCGAAGGGCCTGTACTGTGCTGTGATGTTCTACGTTCTCTGCACACAATGACCTAATTTTTATGCCTCATCTCAAATAATTTAGTGAAAGTACAAGAAGTGAGTATTGGAAACCAGCAATCAACAAAATTTGACAAGTGTTGCAACAACATAAAAGCACTGACACTAGAAGCTCCAATGGATGTCTAGCCAGCTGAAAGATTGAAAATATCAGACTACACACGGTTTCTGATGCCAATGCCCAAGAAAGACACTGCTGCCAACAACCACTTGCACTGATAGCATCATTAACAGGAACTTCAATAAGATGCGACACCAAGACACAAAAGGAGACATCAAATGTAGGAACAAAAAATTCAATTGCAGAGGGAGGCTGTAAGGAGCACGTTGAAGTAACACGGAAAGAGAGGAGTGGTTTAGGGAACTGATAGCATGACTACCAGGGTCACGGAAAGGGGGTCCACAGACAGAGTGTATGTTGGGGGTGGGGGCGGGGCGTGGAGATGGCAGAGACAGGAAGGGTACGGGGGGGGAAGGGTGGTGTGGAGTTTTGATCAGAAGGTTAAGAATTATTGAGATTAATTCCTGCTAAATTATGTTTAGTTCAATCAATGCGAGAACAGCAATTAGACCTTAATATAGAAAGTTGCTGCCTTACCTGAAATCCTCTATTCACCCCAAATTTAAATGCATAGATCTGTTATATTACTCGCAAGATCCCGTTCGGAGATGACTGTTTATTGTTGACGTGCTACTTATTTACATTGTAACACGTATTTACTGTACCCAATACTCGACATTCAACCAGCACAATTCGCAAACCCAGCAGGCCATTCCAACAACTCAACAACCTCCTCGACGGTCTGTCTGTAAAACCAACGCTTACCCCACCCTCCAAGCACGCTTACTGGTGCTTGGTCCCATCATTCCCCCGAATGACGTGCAGCGATTGGCTGGAAGACTGCGAGCGAGGCGCGCACGGAGGGAGGGAATACGCGCGGGAACAGCAGCAGCTCTGGAGCTCGAGCTGAAACAGCTGATTTCGAAGAAATAACGTCAGGCGCAAGCAGTGCGTATGACATCGGAGGTAGCTGAGGCCTGACGCTATGAGGGTACGTCAATGAATCGTCGAAGGAGGCTCTTCAGCCCATCGCTCCTGCACGAGTTTTATTCGTCAAGTGCTAATTTGCTGTGTTTTCGTCTTCCCAGCACCCCATTTCTATTCCAATAACCATCCAGTGCCTCTCTTGAATGCATTAATTGAAACTGGGTGTTGCAAGTGCATTCCAGACGTAACTACGCAGAGCCAAAGAGTTGTACAACACGGAAACGTTAGTCAAAGGAGAGCCAATGGATGTTACTCTGCTTGGACTTTCAGCGTGCCTTTGACAAGGTACTGCACAAGAGGCTGCTGAGTAAGATAAAGGCCAATGGTGTTTGAGGCAAGGTATTTGCCTGGATAGAAGATTGGCTGCCTGGCAGAAAGCAGAGAGTGAGGTTAAACAGGTTATTTTCAGGTTGGCAGCCAGTGACAAGTAGTGTCACAACATAGAACAGTACAGTACAGCACAGCACAGGCCCTTCACCCACAATGTTGTGCCCAACGTTTTACCCTAAACCTAAAGTCTGCCGAACCTCAACCCTACCTTATACTATCATCCATATGCCTATCTAATAGCTGCTTAAATGCCCCTAATGAGGCCGACTCCACTACCCTCTCCGGCAATGCATTCCACGCTCTTATCACCCTTTGAGTAAAGAACCTACCTCTGATGTCTCCCCATACCTTCCTCCAATCACCTTAAAGTTATGTCCCCTCGTAATAATCATTTCAGCCCTGGGAAAAAGTCTCTGACTATCCACTCTATCTTTGCCTCTCATCATCTTCTACACCTCTATCAAGTCACCACTCATCCTTCGTCATTCGAAAGAGAAAAGTCCTAGCTCTCTTAATCTTTCCTCTAAGACCTTCCCTCCATTCCAGGCAACATCCTGGTAAATCTCCTCTGCACCTTTTCCAACGCTTCCACATCTTTCCTGTAATGAGGCGACCAGAACTGGACACAATACTCCAGATGTCGCTGAACCAGGCTTTTATATAGCTGGAGCATAACTTCACGGCTCTGGAACTCAATCCCTCTATTAATGACAGCTAACACACCATACGCCTTCTTAACAACTCTATCCACCTGGGTGACAGCTTTCAGAGAACTGTGAACATGAACCCTAAGATCCCTCCACTCCTCCACACTGCCAAGAATCTTTCCGTTAACCCTGTATTCTGCTTTCAAATTTGTCCTTCCAAAATGAATCACCTCACACATTTCAGGGTTAAACACCATCTGCCACTTCTCGGCCCAGCTCTGCATCCTATCAACGTCCCTTTGTAACCTAGAACAGCCCTCCGCACTGTCCACAATTTGACCCACCTTTGTATCGTCCATGAACTTACTAATCCACCCTTCCACTCCTTCATCCAAATCATTTGCAAAAATCACAAATAGAAAAGGACCCAGAACAGATCCTTGTGGCACACCACTCGTAACTGAGCACCATGTTGAATATTTTCCGTCCACTACCACCCTTTGTCTTCTAAGGGTCAGCCAATTCTGAATCCAACCTGCCACATTCCCCCCTATCCCATGCCTCCTTACCTTCTGCATGAGCCTACCAGGGGGAACCACACGCTTTACTTAAATCCATGTATACCACACCCACCGCTCTACCTTCATCCACGTGTTCGGTCACCTCTTCAAAGAATTCAATAACGTTTGTGAGGCAAGATCTACCCCTCACAAATCCATGCTGACTATCATGAATCAATCTGTGCATATCCAAGCGATCATAAATCCTATCTCTCAGAGCCCTTTCCAATAATTTGCCCACCACTGATGTAAGACTAACTGGCCTGTAATTTCCAGGGTTATCCCTATTCCCTTTCTTGAACAAGGGAATGACGTTTGCCTCTCTCCAATCTCCCTATACTCCTGGACAGTGAGGATGAAAAGATCATTGCCAAAAGCCCTGTGATCTCTTCCCTTGCTTCCCATAGAATCCTTGGATAAATTTCATCAGACCCAGGGGACTTATCTGTCTTCAAGTTCCTCAAAATTCCTCATACATCTACCTTACTAACATCCACCTCCTCTAGCCTACCGGCCTGTTTCATACTGTCCTCCCCTACAACTATGTCCTTCTCAGTTGTGAATACTGAAGAAAAGTATTCATTAGGGACCTCTCCTATCCCTTTTATGCTCAATGCACAAATTCCCTTTACAATCCTTGATTAGTCCTACCCTTTCTCTGGTCATTCTCTTATTCCTCACGTACGTGTAAAAAGCCTTGGGGTTTTCCTTGATGCTTTCTTCAGCTCCTTCCTGGCTAACTTGTATCCCTCTAGAGCCTTTTCCGATCCTTGTTTCCTAAACTTCACATAAGGATCCTTCTTCCTCTTAACCAGTCATTTGACCTCTCTCTTGAGAACAAAGGCTCCTTCACTGAACCGCATCTTCCCTGCCTGCTAGAAACGAACATATCATGCACACGCATATGCATAACTTAAACAATCTCCACATTTCTGTAGTGCTCTTCCCTGACAGTGTCTGTTCCACAAGAGTCAGTGTTGGGACCACAACCTTTCATTTTATTCATTACTGATCTAGATGAAGGAGCTGAGGGCACTCGGGCTAAGTTTGGAGATGATACAAAGATAGGTGGAAGGACAGGTTGTTTTGAGGAGGCGGGGAGGCTGCAGAAGGATTTACACAGGTTAGGAGAGTGGGCAAAGAAGTGGCAGATGGAATACAATATGGGAAAGTGTGAGGTCATGCTCAGTAGAAAGAATAGAGGCATAGATTATTTTTCTAAATGGGGAGAACATTCAGAAATCTGCAGTGCAGAGGGACTTGGGAGCCCTAGTCTAGGATTCTCATCAGGTGAACTTGCAGGTTGAGTCGGTAATTAAGAAGGCAAATGCAATGTTGGCATTTATTTAGAGAGGACTAGAATATAAAAGCAAGTATGTACTCCTGAGGCTTTGTAAGGCGCTGGTCAAACCACATTTAGAATATTGTGAGCAATTTTGGGCCCCATATCTCAGGAGGGAAGGATCAGGTCCAGAGAAGGTTCACTAGAATGTTCCTAGGAATTAATGAAAATTAACATACATGGAATGTTTGAGGATTCTGTGTCTATACTTGATGGAGTTTAGAAGGATGAGGGGGCATCTAATTGAAACTTACAGAATAGAGTGGGCCTGAATACAGAATAGGCCTGAATAGAGTGGACGTTGGGAAGATATTTTCATTAGCTGGAGAGACTAGGACCTGAGGGCACAGCCTTAATGGGAAGATCCTTTAGAATGGACATGAGGAGAAACTTCTTCAGCCAGAGAGTGGTGAATCTATGGAGTTCACTCCCACAGAAGGCTGTGGAAGCCAGGTCATTGAGTATATTTGAGACTGAGGTAGATAGGTTCTTCATCGTCAAGGGGATCAAGGGTTGTGGGGAGAAAGTGGGAGAATGGAGTTGAGAAATCTATCAGCCATGATTGAATGGTGGAGCAGGCTGGATGGGCTGAATGACCAAATTTCTGCCCCAATCTCTTATGGAAACAGACCCTTTGGTCCAATTCATCCATGCAACCAGATATCCTAAATTAATCTCGTCCCATTTGCCAGCATTTGGCCCATATCCCTCTACACCCTTCCTATTCATGCCCCCATCCAGACGCCTTTTAAATGTTGTCGCTGTACCAGCCCCCACCACTTCCTCTGGCAGCTCGTTCCACACATGCACCACCCTCTGTGTGAAAAAGCTGCCCCTTAAATCCCTTTAATATCGTTCCCCTCTCACCTTAAACCTATGCCCCCTCTAGTTTTGGACTCCCCTACTGTGGGAAAACAACTTTAGCTGTTCACCCTATCCATGCCCCTCATGATTTTATAAACCTCTATAAGGTCACCCCTCAACCTCCGACGCTCCAGGGAAAATAACCCCAGCCTATTCAGCCGCTCCCTGTAGCTCACACCCTCCAATCCTGGCAACATCCTTGTAAATCTTTTTTGCATCATTTCACGTTTCACAACATTTTTCCTACAGCAGGGAGATTAGAATTCCAGTATTCCAAAAGGGGCCTCAGCAATGCCCTATACAGCCGCAACACGACCTCTCAACTCCTATACTCGATGCACTGACCAATAAAGGCGAGCGTACCAAGCACCTTCTTCACTGCCCTGGCTACCTCTGACTCCACTTCCAAGAAACTATGAACCTGCACTGTAAGGTCTCTTTGTTCAGCAACATTCCCCAGGACCGTACCATTAAGTGTATAAGTCCTGTGCTGGTTTGTCTTTCCAAAATGCAGCACCTCACATTTATCTAAATCAAACTCTGTCTGCCACCCCTCTACCCATCAGCCCATCTGATCAAGATAATAAAATGTGAGGCTGGATGAACACAGCAGGCCAAGCAGCATCTCAGGAGCACAAAAGCTGACGTTTCGGGCCTAGACCCTTCATCAGGGAGGGGGATGGGGAGAGGGAACTGGAATAAATAGGGAGAGGCCTGCTGTGTTCATCCAGCCTCACATTTTATTATCTTGGAATTCTCCAGCATCTGCAGTTCCCATTATCTCTGAGCCCATCTGATCAAGTCCTGTTATACCCTGAGGTAACCTTCTTCACTGTCCACTACACCTCCAATTTTGATGTCCTCTGGAAATGCACTAACCACTTCTCCCATGTTCACATCCAAATCGTTTATATAAATGCCTAAAAGCAGTGGACCCAGCACCAATCCTTGCAGCACACTGGGGAATCCTGCAGCCCAATGGTATCAATGTGAATTTCACAAGCTTCAAAATCTCCCCTCCTCCCACTGCATCCCAAAACCAGCCCAGCTCGTCCCCGCTTCCCTAACCTGTTCTTCCTCTCACCTATCCTCTCCTCCCACCTCAAGCCACACCTCCATTTCCTACCTACTAACCTCATCCCGCCCCCTTGACCTGTCCGTCCTCCCCAGACTGACCTGTCCCTCCCTACCTCCCCACCTACACTCACCTCTACTGGCTTCATCCCCACCTCTTTAACTTGTCTGTCTCCTCTCCACCTATCTTCTCCTCTATCCATCTTCGATCCACCTCCCCCCTCTCCCTATTTATTTCAGAACCCTCTCCCCCTTCTCCTTTTCTGATGAAGGGTCCAGGCCTGAAACGTCAGCTTTTGTGCTCCTAAGATGCTGCTTGACCTGCTGTGTTCATCCAGCCTCACACTTTGTTATCTCGGATTCTCCAGCATCTGCAGTTCCCATTATCTCTCTCAGCACACCGTTGGTTACAGGCCTCTAGTCCGAAAAGCAACCCTCCACCACCACCCTCTGTATCCTACCTTCAAGCCAATTTTGTATCCAATTGGATAGCTCCCCCAGATTCCATGTGATCTATCCTTGCTAACCAGTCTACCGTCTACCCTGTCAAAACCTTACTGAAGTCCATACAGACAGCATCCACTGCTCTGCCTTCATCAATTTTCTTTGACATTTCTTCAAAAAACTCAATCAAGTTATAGTGAGACACAATTTCCCAAACATGAAACCATGTTGAATACCCCTAATCAGTCCTTGCCTTTTCAAATATAAGTAGATCCTGTCCCAACAACTTACCCACTGTCATAAGGGTCACCAGCCTGTAGTTTCCTGGCATTTCCTTACCATCTTTCTTAAATATTGGCACCATATTAGTTACCGTCCAGTCTTCTGATACCTCACCTGTGCCTGTCGATGATACAAATGTCTTAGCGAGGGGCCCAGCAATCACTTCCCTAGCTTCCCACAGAGTTCTGGGATACACCTGATCGGGTCATGGGGATTTATCTACTTTAATGCATTTTAACATATCCAGCACCACCTCCTCTGTAATATGGACCCTTTTACAATGTCACTTTTTATTCCTCCAAGTTCTATAGTTTGCATATCCTTCTCCACAGTAAATACTGATGAGAAGTGCTCGTTTAGTATCTCATCCATCTCCCGTGGTATGCCACATGTAGTCGGCCTTGTTGATCTTTAAGGGGCCCTATTCTCTCAAATCTCCTTAACTCTATTTGTCAAAGCTATCTCACGTCCCCCTTTTTGCCCTCCTGATTTCCCTCTTGATAATACTGCCATTGCCCTTATACTCCATGAGTGAATCACTTGATCCTAGCTTTCTATACCTGACATATGCTGCCTCCTTTTTCTTGACCAGAACCTCACGTTCTCCAGTCAACCAGCATTTCCTACACCTACCAGTCTTGCCCTTCACACTAACAGAAACAAACCTCCTCTGGACTCTTGTTATCTCATTTTTGAAGGCCTCCCACTTTCCAACTGGACCTTTACCTGAGAATAGCCTCCGACAATCAACTTGTGAAAGTTTTTGCCTCACACCATCAAAATTGTCCTTACTCCAATTTAGAACTTTAACTTTTAGATCCGGTCTGTCCCTTTCCATAGTTATTTTAAAACTAATAGAATTACGATCACTGGCCCCAATGTGCTCCTCCACTGATACCTCAGTCATTTGCCCTGCCTTGCTTCCCAAACAAAGGTCAAGTTTTGCTCCTTCTCTAGTTGTTACATCCACATAATGAGTAAGAAAATGTTCTTGTACACACTTAACAAATTCCTCTCTTTCCAAGCCCTTAACACTATGGCAGTCCCAGTCTATGTTTGGAAAGTTCAACTCCCCTACCATTACCACCCTGTCATCCTTACAGATATCTGAGATCTCCGTACAAATTTGCTTCTCAATTTCCTACTGATATTGGAAAGCCTGTAGTACAATCCCAAGAAGGTAATGACCCCTTTCTTATTTCTCAGTTTCACCCAAATAACTCCACTGGATGACCTCCCAGAAATATCCTCCCTAAGTACAGTTGTAATGTTATCCCTAGCCAAAATCACTATCCCTTGCT
Source organism: Stegostoma tigrinum (assembly GCF_030684315.1). Classification (NCBI taxonomy): domain Eukaryota; kingdom Metazoa; phylum Chordata; class Chondrichthyes; order Orectolobiformes; family Stegostomatidae; genus Stegostoma; species Stegostoma tigrinum. The sequence goes on from NC_081404.1 coordinate 19,092,378, forward strand.
CCTCTCTTGCCCCTCTTTCTATCCTTCTTATAGCATCTAAACCCTGGAACATGAAGCTGCCAGACCTTTCCATCCCTGAGCCACGTCTCTGTACTAGTTATGATATCCCAGCCCCATGTTCCTAACCATACCCTGAGTTCATCTGTCTTACCTGTCAGGCCTCTTGCATTGAAATAAATGCAATTTAATTTTGCTGGGAGAAAAAGTTTTTTTCCTCACTTCACCCTTGTTTTGTTTGCACATGACTTTAAAATCTGTGCCCCTCTCATGCCTTTTCCTTTTATGAGCAGGAACAACTTCTCCCTATCTACTCTGTCCAGCCCCCACTTCTGATGTTGAAAACCTCTATCAAATCTCCTCTCAGCCTTCTTCTCTCCAAGGAGAACAGTCTCAATCTATCCTCATCACTGAAGTTTCTCAGTCCTGGAACCATTCTTGTAGATCACGTCTCCATTGTCTCCAATGTGTTCACATCTTTCCTACAACTGTATACAGCACTCCAACTGAGATCTAACAAGTGTCTTGTACAAGTTCAATATCACCTCCTTGCTTTGCACTCTATGGCCCCATTAATAAAGCTCTGTAATCCTGTATATGCATATCATTTATGCTTTATAATTACTGTCTCTGTCTATGCTGCCACCTTCATATATACCCAGGCCCTTCTACTCCTGCAACCCCTTTGATAAAATCTTCATTTTGGAGGGAAGAGCTGTGCATGTCTGTTCTTCAGGGTGTCCCTTGAAATATTGGCAGCAGATAGGAAAACCATCAGGATATTCTATCTCAGGGGAATCCATACATGGAAGCAAAAACAAATTTAACCAACCTGTATAAAACATCTCCAGTACAGGTTTGACTTGAGCCCAGATTTTCTGGCCCAGAAATAGCATCACTACCACTGTTTCACAGGAACCCTAAAACATGGGAGCAAAGTTTGCATTTATTGCCCATCCATATTTGCCCCTTGAGAAGGTGCTGGTGAGCTACCTCATTCACCCATTTCAGGGACACCTCTGTAGTGCCGTTCGGGAAGGAGTTCCAGGATTTTGACCTGGTGACACTGAAAAAGCAGCAATATATTTCCAAATCGGGATGGTGCCTGGGGATTAGAGGGGAACTTGCACCTGGTCTGTTCCCGTGTGTCTGCTTTTTTATTTATTTATTGTATTCATTTTGTGTCGCTGCCTGGCCAGCATGTATTGCCCATCCCTAGTTGCCCCCTTGAGAAGGTGGTGGCCAGCTGCCTTTTTTCATCTGCTGCAATCCACCTGCTGTGGGTCGACCCAAAGTGCCCCTGAGGGAGAGAATCCAGGGATTGTGACCCAGTGACAGTGAAGAAATGGTGATATATTTCTGAGTCTGGTTGGTGAGTAGCTTGGACAGGAACTTGAATGGGGGTAGAGGTGGAAACTGCTATTGGAGGAGCCTCAGCGAGTTGCTGCAGGGCATCTTGTAGATGGTCAACGCTGCTGCCGCTGTGTGTCGCTGTTGGAGGGAGTGAGTATTGAAGGTGGTGGATGGAGTGATGATCAAGTAGGGCTGCTTTGTCTTGAGTGTTATTAGAGCTGATGGAAGAGTATTCCATCACAATCCTGACTTGGACCTTTGAGATGGTGGACTGGCTTAGGGAAGCCATTCTGATCCTCTGAACTGCTCTTGCAGACACAGGATTTATGTGGCCAGTTCAATGCAGTATGTGGTCAGTGGTAACACCCAGGATGTTGATGGTCAGTGATTCAGCAATGCAGTTGATTGTCAAGGGGAGATGGTCATTGCCTGGCATTTTTGTCATGCAAATGTTATTTGCCACATATCAGCCCAAACCTGATTGCTGCCAATCCTGCTGAGTTTCTCCAGCACCTTCTGTTTTTATTTCAGATCTCCCATATCCACAGTATCTTGCTTTTATTTCCTTTTCCTTTTTCACCTATCCTCCTTAAATACTCAATATCCTCGAACATTCAGTTCCAGCCTTGGTCACCCTTTAGTCACAATTCTGTGATGACAATAAAGTCAGAATATTCAATTTTGCTAGGGCTCCTCGATGTTTTAGTGTATAAGACAGCCTCAAACACTTAGAATTAAAACTCCACAAGCAACACATGGTTTCTTTTATTAAAACTGCCTTTGCAGACCCTAAGAGATTTTCCATGTTAGTAAAAATGTGTAGGATGGATTCAAGTGAACAAAATAAATATTGCAGTTTTCAAGACACTGCATGTTGCAATGCACTGCCTTGAGGACAAAGGCAGTGACATTCACCTCAGTTGCCTGCTAACATTAGCATTGCTCAAGGAGTCAAGCATAGTTGGATGGAAAGGGAGAAGTTAGATGGGAAAAGAAACAAAAAATCTAGCTAATAATCTGGTCATTATCACATTGCTGTTTATGGGAACTTGCTGCATGCAAATTACCTGTCACATTTCCTACATTATAACAATGAAGTTATTTTTGAAGTGATGCCATTGACTTTCAGATTTCCTGATATAATGAAAGGCACTATATAAATGTAAGCCTTTTTTTCCTTCCACTGATCCTATGACAGGCTGGCAGGAGAACTCCACAGAAAATTTCATACAATCCTGGATCCTAAATGGCAAAATGATTATGTCTATAATATTCAGCAGAGGGCATCATTGTACGGTAGTTATAAAGTCATAGAGATAAGCACAGAAACAGACCCTTCGGTCTGACTCGTCTGTGCTGACCCAGATATCCTAAGTAAATCTAGTCCCATTTGCCAGCATTTCGCCCACATCTGTCTAAACACTTCCTGTTCATGTCCAGATGCCTTTTAAATGTTGTTATTGTACCAGTCGCCACCACTTCCTCTGGCAGCTCATTCCATTCATGCACCACCCTCTGTGTAAAAAAGTTACCCCTCAGGCCCCTTTTAAATCTTTCCCATCTCACCTTAAACCTATACCCATCTAGTTTTGGTTTCCCCCTACCCTGGGGAAAAGACCTTGTCTATTCACCCTGTCCATGCCCCTCATGGTTTTATAAACCTCTATAAGGTTACGCTTTAGCCTCCAATGCTCCAGGGAAAATAGCTCCAACCTATCCAGCTTCTCTCTATAGCGCAAATCCTCCCACCCTGGCATTATCCTTGTAAATCTTTTCTGAACCCTTTCAACATCCTTTCTATAGCAGGGAGAACAGAATTGAACACAGTATTCCAAGAGTGGCCCTAACCAATGTCCTGTACAGCCCCAACATGACCCCCCCCAACTCCTGTACTCAACACACTGACTAATAAAGGCAAGCGTACCGGATGCCTTCTTCATCGCCCTATCTACCTGTGACTCTACCTTCAAGGAACCATAAACCTGTACCCCAAGGTCTCTCTGTTCAGTAACATTCCCCAGGAACTCACCATTAAATGTCTAAGTCCTGCCCTGATTCTAGAATTTAACATTATAATTTCTGCACATCACAGAAGAATATTTACTGCGCAGAAAACTATTTGTGTCAGGAAATATATGGAACCCTATAGCAGTCCATTGAGATGGATTGTCTCACTTCGGGGTTTCCTTCATAGTGGAATGTGTATGGGGTCGAGTTCAACGTGTTTATTAATAGCCTGCTTCATGGAGTGCCATGCTTCCAGGAATTCTCGTGCCTGCCTCTGCCTAGCCTGTCCCAGGATCTTGGCGTTGTCCCAGTCGTCGGAGGCTGCACTGAGGATGTTACCCAGCAGGGTAATGAAACGTCTGCGAAACTAGAAACCAGCTCGGCGAGCCAACCAACCTCAACACCCACAGCCCAAGCTACAAATCTACTCCAAAACCTAAGAACCCTATAGTTGTGTTTTAAAAATTCATTCAATTACTTGGATTTTTTTTCATATTTAGAAAGTGCGAGTGTTGTTTTTGATGTTAAGTTCCCTTTTTCTTGGACACTTCCTCTTTCCCTTTGTTGTTGGTTTGGTTCACAAGTACCATTCAAGCTCCCTGTTGTCTGGACTCAGTTGCTAAGTGGTGCGCAATGTGCAGTGTTGATTTTTATTTTAGTTTGAATTTTCGTAATCCTGTGGTACGCCTTCTGGACACCTGCTCCTCACATCAGCAACAGTGGCAGCGTACATTTCCAAAATGCAGAGTGTGTGTTGAGAGAAGTCTGAAAGTACTCTTGTAAGATGATGGATATGGAGTAAACACCAAGCCAGAAAGTGCTGCTTCCTAGATGCGTTAAACTGCCATCTCTTTCCCCCTCCATCTCTCCCAGTACAGGTGGACAAATGGGAACAGTACTGATGTAAAAGCAAAATACTGCAGATTCTAGAAATCTGAAACAATCAGAGAATAGTGGAGAAACTCAGCAGGCCTGGCAGCATCTGTGGCGAGAAAGCAGAGTTGGTGTTTCAGATCTAGATTTAACATTTGGAGTCCAGTATGACTCTTTTTCAGAACATGGTATCGGGACATTAGAACTGGGAGTAAGGCTCCTTGAGCTGCTCCGCCATTTAATACAGTCATGGCTGATCTCATCTCGGCCACAACTCCACTTTCCTGCCCACTGTCCATAACCTTTTAACCTATTACTAATTAAAAATCTGTCCAACTCCTCCTTAAATTTACTCAAGATCCCAGCATTTGCCCCACACATAATCAAGACTCATTGAGAGAAGTCATTCTAAATCGTGCCTCGATCTAGATTGTCCCACATGAGGAAACATCCTCTCTACACCTACTTTGTCAATCCCCTTTAGCATCTTACAGACTTCCATTAGAATCTCCTCTCATCTTTTAAACTCTAGCCTGAATTGCCCTAATGTTATTTGACATAAAACAGCACCAACAGTGAACCTTTTGGAGGGAGTCTACTCTTAATAGTTTAACAAGCAAAAATAAAGCTTGGCACAAAATGAAATCAGGATATCACCAAATTTTATGTCTTTTGTTAACTGATCCACTGAAACTTCAATGAAAAGAACTTACAAAACTAAATAGTAAGGATTTTTCTCTGCCCACTAGTCACAAAAGACCTAAGTATTTTGATGGGCAGTACCTGCTGCTTCTCCAGGGTCACATGGGCACTGACAGGATCAAGGAAGAGAAGCGCCAACCTACTTAGGCAGATGTTAAAGATCTCATGACACCATTTGAAAAGAGCAGGGAGTTCCCCTGGTCTCCTGGGCCAACATTGCTCTCACAAGCAACAATACCAAAAACAGATTAACTAGTCCGTTTGGGATCTAGGCACACGTTGCCTGCACTCATTACGCGCACAATCCATTTACTGGCTGTAAAGTATCTGAGGATATTCCTGGGGAAGTATTATGGTGCTGGATAAATGTAAGTCCTCTATTTCTAAGTACCATAGTTGGTCTTTGACCAAGCTTTGGCTCACCTGTCTCAGTATCTCCTGATGCAGTTTGTTGTTGAGTTTTGTTTGATAATTTCTGCTGTGAAGCACCTTGGGATGTTTTCCTAGGCTAAAGGTGACATATAAATGCACATTGTTCTGAGTCTGGAGTATGTAAAGGATAGATGAATGCTGAATTTGGGGCTGAGGTCAGGAAGAATCTCTCACAGCGAGTAATCAACGCAGTCTACTTTACAACTGGCTGCAAAGTGTTCTGTGAATTCCACACTCACTTCCCAGACATCTATCCATAGAGTGACTTCTGAGGGCAGTATTTGGAAGACTGCTAGCAGTCAGGACGTACAGTGTCCACTTTAAGTGTTCCCCCCGACAGAAATTTGGTAACCGTGTCCTCAGATAAGCTAAGAAAAGAAATTGAGCCAGGTACTGAGACACTATTTGCCCGTTTGATGCAAAGGTGTCAAATGAATTTCTTCCAGATCTTTGAAAATGTTTCAGTGCCTGATGATACCATCAGCTTATAAGTAAGTGCCAGAGGCTCTTGTGGTGCAGTGGTAGCGTTCCTACCTCTGAGCCTGTGTTCAAGTCCTACCTGCTCCAGGGGTGTGTCACGACATACCTGAACAGGTTGATTAATGACCTCTGTCAGTGCCCTTTGGACGGTGTATTTTTAGTCTGAATTTAAATACAGCTCCTGAAGGAGAGGTGGAGGTACTGACGTTGAAGATTTGGAGAGGGAGTCCTGACTGCTGGCTGAAGGTACAGCAGCATTTCCCGAGCATCAGCAAAGAGAGGAGGATGGAAGCAAGACCCTGAAACCCAACCGGGGAGAGACAATCAAACAGAGAAAGAGAAAGAGAGAGAGAGAGAACATTAAAACCACATAACGCTTGGCAAGACAACTTTCCCCCTGCACGCCAGACAGGTTTACACACATTGCATTCAAGGTAAGGAAATAAATTGCGAATACACCCAGTTTAAAATAGCAGGATCCAAAATTCATTTGCTGGACAATCCGAATATTGGTTAACTTTTTAAAAAGATGCTTTGAGTCCAGATCAATTTCACTTCCTTGTCTGATGAATGGTTTGTTTGATTTCAGCACAGTGTGATTCCATTATACAATGGGTGGCAAGCCCGTTTTTTTTCACACTGATCAGTGTTAAGTTTCCGAAACCCACAACTTGGTTAGTTGGAGCAAATAGATTTGTCTTACCAACCATAAAGAGTTATGATGCTTTTTATATTTATTTTTAAAGTTTGTAACAGTTTTGATAAATGCCCAATGCAGCTGCCACTCGATTAAAAAAGATGACCAGTACTTCACAGAATGATACAGCACCCACAACTGTCCTTTCAGCCCATTAAACCAGCTCTTTGAAAGATCGAAGCAATTAGTCCCCATTCTCCCTTCTCCACCCCATTATTCCCCTGGCACCACAAGTCCTTTTTCCTCCACACTCCCATGAATTGTACCAATTTGCTAGGCTCCAAACCAAACCTTTCGGTCCAATTTGTCCATGCCGACCAGATTTCCCAAACTAAACTAGTCCCATTTGCCTACATTTGGCTCATATTGCTCTAAACCTTTTCTATTCACGTACCTGTCCAAATGACTTTTAAATGTTGGAATTGTACCTCCATCTATCACTTTCCCTGGCAGGTCATTTCACAGAGGAGCCACTGAGTGAAAAATTTGTCCCTCGTGTTCTTTTTAAAAATTTCTCCTCTCACCTTAAAAATATGACCCCTAGCTTTGAGCTCCCCCACCCTCGGGAAAAGACTCTAGTCATTCACCTTATCTATGCCCTTCATGATTTTATAAACCTCTATAAGGTCACCCCTCAACCTCCTACGCTTCAGTGAAACAAGTCCCAGCCTGTCCTTAAAACTAAAATCCGCCAATCCTGACAACATCCTGGTATATCTTTTCTGAACCCTCTTTTATTTAATAATGTCCTTCCTATAGCAGGGTGACCAGAACTGTACATAGCATTTTGGAAGATCTAATTCAAGAGCGAACTATACAGGAAATGGAAAAGCCCTGGGGAAAGTTGATGTACAGAGAGATCTGGGTGTTCAGGTCCATTGTTCCCTGAAGGTGGCAACACAGGTCAATAGAGTGGTCAAGAAGGCATACGACATGCTTTCCTTCATCAGATGGGATATTGAAAAACAAGAGTTGGCAGGTCATGTTGCAGTTGTATAGGACTTTGGTTCGGCCACATTTGGAGTACTGTGTACAGTTCTGGTCGCCACATTACCAAAAGGATGTGGATGCTTTGGAGAGGATGCAGAGGAGGTTCACCAGGATGTTGCCTGGTATGGAGGGTGCCAGCTATGAAGAGAGGTTGAGTAGATTAGGATTATTTTCATTAGAAAGACAGAGATTGAGGGGGACTTGATTGAGGTCTATAAAACCGTGAGGAGTATAGACAAGGTGGATAGCAAGAAGCTTTTTCCCCCCGGAGTGGGGGACTCAATTACTAGGGGCTATGAGTTCAAAGTGAGAGGAGGAAAGTTTAAGGGAGATATGCGTGGAAAGTTCTTTACACAGAGGGTGGTGGGTGCCTGGAATGCGTTGCCAGCGGAGGTGGTAGACACAGACACAATAGTGTCTTTTTAAGATATATCTGGACAGGTACATGGATGGGCAGGGAGCAAAGGGATACAGACCCTTAGAAAATAGGTGACAGGTTTAGACAGAGGATCTCAATCGGTGCAGGCTTGGAGGGCCTGTTCCTGTGCTGTAATTTTCCTTTGCTCTTTGTTCTACTCCAGAAGTGGCCTCACCAACATCCTGTACAACCTCAACATGACGCCCCAACTCCTACACTCAAAGGTCTGAGCAATGAAGGCAAGCGTGCTAAATGCCTTCTTAACCAGCCTGTCTACCCGTGATACAACTTTCAAAGAACTGTGTCCCTGAACCCCCAGGTGTCTCTATTCAACAACACTACACAGGGTACTACCATTAACTGTATAAGTCCTGCACCTGTTATTTTACCAAAATGCAATATCTCTCATTTATCCAAATTAAACTCCATCTGCCACTCCTCCACCTCTTGGTCCAATTGATCGACATCCCTTTGTAATCTGAAGATACTGTCCACTATTTCACCAATCTTGGTGTCATCTGCAAACTTACTAACCATGCCTTCTATATTCTAATCCAAATCATTTATATACATGACAAAGAACAGTGGACCCTGCACCAGTCCCTGTGGAACACTACCGATTACAGCCGTCTGCCACCATGCTCTGACTCCCTACATCAAGCCAATTTTGTATCCAATTGGTCAGCTCTCCCTGAATCCCCTGTGATCTAAATTTACTAATTAGTCTACCATGTGGAACCTTGACAAAATCTTTACTAGAGTCCATGTAGACAACATCTACCATTCTGCTCTCATCAATCTTTTCAGTTATGTCCTAGAAAAACTCAGTCAGGTTTGTGAGGCACAATTTCCTATGCATAAAGTCATGCTGACTCTCCTTAATCAGACCTTGCCTCTGCAAATTCATGTAAATCCTATCTCTCAGAATCCCCTCCACCACTGATGTCAGACTCACTGGCCTGTAATTCCCAGGTTTCTCCTTACAGCCTTTCTGAAATAAGGGCACAGCATCAGGCACTCTCCGGTCCTCCAGAACCTCACATGTGGCTATAGATGATATAAATATCTCTGCTAGGGGGCTGTGCAATTTTGTCCCTAACTTTCCACAGCGTTCTGAGATACACGTGATCAGGTCCCAGAGATTTATCCACTTGTATCTTTTTTTAAAGACCTCCAGCACTTACTCTGCTGTAACGTTGACCATGTTCAAGTCAGATCATTGTACTATTTGTTATTGGCATTGTAATGCTGATTCCCAGGAATCACAAGATGTCAGTGCTGGCTGTGCCAGGTATTTGTGTGGATAACTGCAGACCTTCTCGCGCATTAACCTTCAGCAGAACCATCAAGGAGTTAGGATGCTTCTATTGGTATTGATGGAACTAACAGGGTTTCACTATCTCTGTGTTACTCAGTCTGCTTGATAGTATGTCAGCATTTTCTCAGGATATGAACATTTATATCACTCCTTAGTTGAGATAAGTACATGATACTCCAAAGATCAATCATCATAAAAATGAACATTATAGTACAACAAGCAGATGCAATGTTAATGTATATCTGACAAATTGTTATCTTACTTCTACTAATTTAGGAGGAATCTTGCAAGGTCAGTGTAATATTCTGATAATGGGTACTGTAAGGAGACTGCAGTATTGGAACATAAGAAAGGGAGGGGTCCTGTTTGCCCCTGGAGCCAAGGCTATGGCAAGAGAGAGAATTTGGAGCCATATTTTGGCAAAATATTTAATCTAAATCCTAGAGCAAGGGGACTGCATTTGAGATAAGATGGTCGACGCCTTGGAGAGGGTACAGAGGAGATTAACTAGAACGGGAGCAGGGAAAAGTGGGTTACAGTTACGTAGAGAACTTGGTTACAATTATTCGGAGAGCAGTGAGACTGTGGAAGCTGCCATTACCTCTCACCTTAAAAATATGCCCCCTAGCTTTGAACTCCCCCGCCCTAGGGAAAAGACCCTGGTCATTCTAGGTGAGAGTGTTTTTCCGAGGATGATGACTTCAGCTTGTACAAGGGGGCATAGCTACAAATTGAGGGGTGATAGATTTAAGACAGATGTCAGAGGCAGGTTCTTTACTCAGAGTGGTAAGGGTGTGGAACGCCCTGCCTGCCAATGTAGCTAACTCAGCCACATTAGGGGCATTTAAACAGTCCTTGGATAAGCATATGGATGATGATGGGATAGTGTCGGGGGAGGGGCTTAGATTAGTTCACAGGCCGGCACAACGTCGAGGGCTGGAGGGCCTGTTCTGCGCTGTATTGTTCTATGTTCTATGTTCATTCACCTTCTCTCTGTCCTTCATGATTTTATAAACCTCAATAAGGTCACCCCTTAACCTCCTATGCTCTATGCCCCTAAGCTTCCTCCTCCTCCTACATAGTACTCCAAAAGTGGCCTCACCAACATCCTGTACAACCTCAACATGACGCCCTAACTCCTATACACAATAACTATTAATAGGGAAATTGGATAAATACTAGCAAAGGAACACTTGTAAGGCTATCAGGAAAGAGAATGAGAGTGAGGAATTACTTAGCTAGCTTTTCCAAAGATGGACACACTGAGTTGAATGAGATAATGGGAACTGCAGATGCTGGAGAATCCAAGACAACAAAATGTGAGGCTGGATGAACACAGCAGGCCAAGCAGCATCTCAGGAGCACAAAAGCTGATGTTTCGGGCCTAGACCCTTCATCAGAGAGGGGGATGGGGTGAGGGTTCTGGAATAAATAGGGAGAGAGGGGGAGGTGGACCGAGGATGGAGAGAAAAGAAGATAGGTGGAGAGAGTATAGGTGGGGAGGTAGGGAGGGGATAGGTCAGTCCAGGGAAGACAGACAGGTCAAGGAGGTGGGATGAGGTTAGTAGGTAGATGGGGGTGCGGCTTGGGGTGGGAGGAAGGGATGGGTGAGAGGAAGAACAGGTTAGGGAGGCGGAGACAGGTTGGACTGGTTTTGGGATGCAGTGGGTGGAGTGGAAGAGCTGGGCTGGTTGTGTGGTGCAGTGGGGGGAGGGGACGAACTGGGCTGGTTTAGGGATGCAGTTGGGGAAGGGGAGATTTTGAAACTGGTGAAGTCCACATTGATACCATGAGGCTACAGGGTTCCCAGGCGGAATATGAGTTGCTGTTCCTGCAACCTTCGGGTGGCATCATTGTGGCACTGCAGGAGGCCCATAATGGACATGTCATCTAAAGAATGGGATGGGGAGTGGAAATGGTTTGCGACTGGGAGGTGCAGTAGTTTGTTGCGAACTGAGCGGAGGTATTCTGCAAAGCGGTCTCCAACCTCCGCTTGGTTTCCCCAATGTAGAGGAAGCCACACCGGGTACAGTGGATGCAGTATACCACATTGGCAGATGTGCGGGTGAACCTCTGCTTAATGTGGAATGTCATCTTGGGGCCTGGGATAGGGGTGAGGGGGGAGGTGTGGGGGCAAGTGTAGCATTTCCTGCGGTTGCAGGGGAAGGTGCCGGGTGTGGTGGGGTTGGAGGGCAGTGTGGAGCGAACAAGGGAGTCACGGAGAGAGTGGTCTCTCCGGAAAGCAGACAGGGGTGGGGATGGAAAAATGTCTTGGGTGGTGGGGTCGGATTGTAGATGGCGGAAGTGTCGGAGGATGATGCGTTGTATCCGGAGGTTGGTGGGGTGGTGTGTGAGAACGAGGGGGATCCTCTTTGGGCGGTTGTGGCGGGGGCGGGGTGTGAGGGACGTGTTGCGGGAAATACGGGAGACGCGGTCGAGGGCATTCTCGATCACTGTGGGGGGAAAGTTGCGGTCCTTGAAGAATTTGGACATCTGGGATGTGTGGGAGTGGAATGTCTTGTCGTGGGAGCAGATGCGGCGGAGGCGGAGGAATTGGGAATAGGGGATGGAATTTTTGCAGGAGGGTGGGTGGGAGGAGGTGTATTCTAGGTAGCTGTGGGAGTCGGTGGGCTTGAAATGGACATCAGTTACAAGCTGGTTGCCTGAGATGGAGACTGAGAGGTCCAGGAAGGTGAGGGATGTGCTGGAGATGGCCCAGGTGAACTGAAGGTTGGGGTGGAAGGTGTTGGTGAAGTGGATAAACTGTTCGAGCTCCTCTGGGGAGCAAGAGGCGGCGCCGATACAGTCATCAATGTACCGGAGGAAGAGGTGGGGTTTGGGGCCTGTGTAGGTGCGGAAGAGGGACTGTTCCACGTAACCTACAAAGAGGCAGGCATAGCTGGGGCCCATGCGGGTGCCCATGGCCACCCCCTTAGTCTGTAGGAAGTGGGAGGACACTGAGTTGAATGGCCTCTTTTTGTGCTGTAGCATTATATGATTCTGTGAACTGCCCATTGGTTCCATACTGACTTGTGATGTTAACCTGGGGATTGGTATACACAGTGTACTTCTGTTACCTCATTTTACAGACACTTAAAGCATGAAAATCTGGCTGTAAATGAAAGTAGACTGCACTTGAATCAGTCTTGTTATTTTTTACAATAGCCAGAAGTAGGAATTATTAAAGCAGTGCTTTTCAAACTGATGGTTGGGACTCCATGTGGGGTCATTAGATCTGAGGCCGTTTATGGCTGCCATGGAACTATGCGCAAGTTACGAAAGCCGTGCTCGCACTCTCACCATTCTCACTGAGGAGTCACCACAATTTTCAAGCCTCAAAATAGCTTTACAGTAGGAAAAGGTTTGGGAAGTACAGTGTTAGACCATAGATCCACATAAACCTTTCAAGATCTATTTGTTTATCAGCACTTTATTCTAATTACCTCACTTTGCGACTCCCAATAGATGCACCAATTAGTTACTGGGTTGCTTTGTTTTTACAGAATAAGCTCCTAATGGATGGGGCCCAGAGATAAAAGTGTTGTTGATTGGAATTTTGGTCTCACATTGTAGCTACAACATCACAGCACTGAATTACAGACAAGCCAATGTGTATTAGAAATCACACAAAGGAACTCAATCCACCAAAGTTTAAAATGGCAAAGTATACAGACAGCCTGAGCTGTTGCTAATCAGGCACAATTTTAATCAATGATCTAAACTTAGAACATCAAGAAAATTTCAGATGATTTTCCTGCATTTTCACTCAATAAAGGATCTTTTATTTTACTTGAGATAACGAGGTGTCGAGCTGATTTACACAGCAGGCCAAGCAGCATCAGAGGAGCAGGAAGGCTGACGTTTCGGGCCTAGACCCTTATCTTAATTGGTTGGGTCAACAGAAACATTGCAAGTTTTAGTTTTCATGACTCATGATCATTTTTAGCTTGATGGATTTTTTTAAATACAAGGTACGAGAGGACTCTGTGGGTTTAATCTCATCACTCCTAACACGCAGAGTCCGTCAGCTTAGTTATGTATCTTCTGTTTGGATGATGAGGAAATCTAGACTCTGGCCTGTTCGATCAGAGGTTGTGGCAGCTAAGAGGATGCAGGTCATAGCATCGGGAGACTACAACAATAGGTGGAAATGGAGAGAAAATCCCTTATGTTTCATTTACTTAGCGCCTTACCCTGGAAGAGTGACCCCCAACATCTCTAAAACACTGTGCCCCATTCATTCACGTAATATGGCTCGCATTTCTTGGAGCAGTGATGCAGGAAGTGAAAGGTAATGTAGGTGGTGGACTGAAGCAATATTTATTGTCAATGTTAGTAACAGATAGAAATTGGAGTTTGAAAAGAGTTTGTGCAATGCTACAAGACAGTCTGTATTCATATCTGGTCATAGCTGCCTGCAGTGCCAACCGTTTCATTGTGTTTGTGCTGCTAAATAGTTTAATTAATTTAATGTTGGTGTCATTCTTTGCAGTAACTAACCATGGAGAAGAAGTCTTCCTATCTGGACAATATGGTTGGGGTGAGCGACATGGTGCTGTTAGACCCCCTCACTGATGAATCTTTACTTTCTAACCTCAAGAAAAGATACAATAACAATGATATTTACGTAAGTACATTGAAGAGAGCCTCATGATGTTTGTAACAGTCAATTGAGACCATGTATTTGTGGGTGTCTCATATTGTACAGTGAATAAATGTGCTGTTCAGGTGAGGCACTGAACCCCAGGAAGACAACAGGTATTGCTGCCAGTCTGTGCAGAGTTAGCTGATCTCAGCCAGGCCATAGATGGGACTGTAACACCTCTGGTTTAGTGTCAGTCATCATTTCAATTCCTGATTGCTATCTAGTGACTATCTAACTATGATTCCTCTGACAATAAGGTGGGTCTGAGAGGCTGTAAGTCCCATTCACTCTCCACCTGAGTGAATGCCAAAAACACGGGAAATTTCCAATCTGTCAGTCTTAACTAATGCAAACAAGGAATGACAAATAGGAAAGTGATCAGAGGGAAATCTGGGGAATTGTTTCTGGCAGGAATCAGTGCTTACAGAAACAGAGAGGGGAACACATTTTGGAGCTGATGGGGAGGGAGGAATTGGAAACAGTTTGTAATAATCTGCGGTCAAAAATTCCCTCGGATATTGTTCTAAACAGCAGGAGAATGTCCAGCTAACTGTAAACAGAAATTCTAGCATTGTCTACTGATGTGGCAGTGACTGATTGGGAGATAGACTAAGGTAGTTCCTCGGGATACCTCATCTGTTAAGTGGCAGAGAATGGTCTGTAAGTTTGATCATGTATTTTTGTTGTGCACTGTATATTGAGGAAATCCTGTGGGTAGCATCCCTACCTCTGAGTGAGAAGCTCCAGCTTCGAGTCCCGCTCCAGGACTCTATGACCAAGGAAGGTGTGTCCATCTCACAGCCAAACAGCTTGGACATCTGCCTATAAATCCTTCCAACACGTCAATAGCAGACAATGAGAGCAGGAGAAATTCCTGGTCAACCATGTGATGGAGAGGAAGTTCGAGCCTCTACCATCACTCCAACATATGGAAGGTTGAGGGGAGATCTAATAAAAACTTACAAGATAATGTATGGTTTAGAAGGGGTGGACACTAGGAAGTTGTTTCTGTTAGGCGGGGAGACTAGGACCCGTGGGCACAGCCTTAAAATTAGAGGGGGTCAATTTAAAATGGAAATGAGACGACATTTCTTCAGTCAGAGAGTGGTGGGCTTGTGGAAT
The DNA here is from genome assembly GCF_030684315.1 of Stegostoma tigrinum. Lineage (NCBI taxonomy): Eukaryota > Metazoa > Chordata > Chondrichthyes > Orectolobiformes > Stegostomatidae > Stegostoma > Stegostoma tigrinum. The sequence continues at coordinate 19,107,412 of NC_081404.1, forward strand.
TCATTGCCACGGAGTGCAGTGGAGGCCAGGACGTTAGATGCCTTCAAGGCAGAGATCGACAAATTCTTGATCTCAGGAGGAATCAAGGGCTACGGGGATTGTGCAGGAAAGTGGAGTTGAAATGCCCATCAGCCATGATTTAAATGGCGGAGTGGACTTGATGGGCCGAATGGCCTTACTTCCACTCCTATGTCTTATGGTCTTATGTTGCCCCAGCAGCCTGGCATTCCTAGGCTATCTATAGGCCAGCACCACTGTGTCTGCACATTACCTAATGTACAATGGGTGACACTGAATGGGGATGTAGCAGTGTTTTCAGACCTGGGAAAAGTGTGTAGTAATGTGGTCAGGGGTCAAAAGCTGAACTGGGACAATCTTGAATACTATCACTAGGATGCTGAAAGACTCTTGCTGTTTAATATCTTCTCTCAGACTTACATTGGGAGTGTGGTTATTTCAATCAATCCCTATATGATGCTACCTATCTACAGCCTGGAGAAGATCAATGAGTACCGCAACTGTAACCTGTACGAGTTGAGTCCTCACATGTAAGTACTGAAGTCAACAGAAACAGTGAAAGCTATCCCTTCCCTTGTTGCTGATTTCCATGATGACCACAGAGAATTGCCAGCCTCGTTTGACCAGCCACTCAGCAGGTCAGTGGGTATAGACTCCTTGCTGAGGTCTTGTTCCATCGATAACAGCAGGACTCATATATTTTGCCCCCAGCGTCCATTGTACATGTGCAGGTTTAGAGTGAGCATTGGCAGACTGTTGGGTTGTGGAAGGCATCTCAGTGGAGCAGAATCCTGTCCTGATCCACTGCCTGTACACATACAGCAGCAATCAGCTGGCAAGAGGGACTGAAGCTTGTGTTGACTCCATTTCAAACAGTTAAATAGGCACAGACCAGGAATTGAACCTGAGACCTTGCTGGTCATCTCTACCACACAAGGTAATGTATTTATTGATCAGGCTATCTATTTCTTACTTTGTGTTGTAATTACCATCAATGCATATCATACAGTCGATCTAAACATACAGGAGAATGGCTCCCTCCCACATGGCGACTGTCCAAATTTCACTGAGCTGCTCAATCAGCATGTGGATCAATTAAAGTGAATGTATGACAAATTCAAACAAATATAGATGAGTTCCAGATTCCCCCACCCTCTGGGTGAATAACAAATCCTCACAACCCCCCTCTAAACCTCCTGCCTTCAATCTATACCCTCCTGATCACTGACCCCTCCATCAAGGGGGGAAAAGTTTCTTCCTGCCCACCCTATCAATTCCGCTCATCATTTTATACATCTCAGTCATGTCCCTCCCTCAGTCTCCTCTGCTCCAAGGAAAACAACCCGAGACTGTCCAATCTCTCTCCGTCACTGAAACACTCCATTCCCAGAGTCAGTGTCCTGTTAAATCTCCCCTGCCCCCTCTCCACTGTTAGATACACTTGCCCCTACCAGTGTTGGTGCGATGTTTGAATGTCCTGGTCAGCAGGCACCATCTGTGAAAAATGGATAGGTGGGCAAAGTGAGGATTATCAGTGGCCTTGGAGCTACATAGCATCTTGAGGAGAGGAGAGGAGAGGAAGTAATATTTGGAAGTTTGTCAAAATATGACTATTGGATTTATGGTGCCCAGATGTATTTGTAAATCTAATATTCTATCCAGCTTAGCAGCTGTTATCCTACATGTGATGTAGAATCAAAATTTGGTCAACACGCTGATCCTATTTCTGATCATCTCAAATGAACAATCACTTCAGTTGTAAGCAAGTTGCTAATTTCGGCAGTGTGCATTCATCCTTGTATTTCTCCTGCTCTGGATCTCCCTAAATTTTATATTTTCTCCAATGACGTCACCTTTCTGTGCTACTCCCACTTATGGGACCTCAATTTGACCCAAACAAGCAGGGATGAGGTGATTGCTGAGATAGGAGGCATAGATTACTCTCTGACGAACATGAGAGCTGGAATAACACTGCTCATGTGGCAACTCCCAATAGGAAAGAAACCAAAATGCTAAAATGAAGCTTCTATTCTCAAACTGATCATGATTTGGAATTTTGTTTTTGCCTAAAAACAGTGCTGTTAATAACAGGCGTGAAGTCAGGAAACAGTGCACCTATTCGAAATTACTAGGATGCTGCCCCTGGGCTGGAGGTTCTAAGCTCTGAGGAAAGTTGGGATATTCTGTGGAGCAACAAAGGTTTAGAGAGGACATAATAGGGCATGGAGGAGGTGATGGAGATAGGGAGAGGTGCAGGGGGCATGGAGGAGGTGATGGAGATAGGAAGAGGTGCAGGGGGCTGGAGGAGGTGACGGAGATAGGGAGGGGTGTAGGGGGCATGGAGGAGGTGATGGAGATAGGGAGGGGTGTAGGGGGCATGGAGGAGGTGATGGAGATAGGGAGGGGTGTAGGGGGTTTGGAGGAGGGGATAGATATAGGGGTAAGCACTGGGAATGATTACAGAGATGGGTAGGGGCTGGAGAAGGTGACAGAGATAGGGAGGGGTGTTGGGGGGGTGGAGGGGATGACAGAGATAGGGAGGGGTGTAGGGGGCTGGAGGAGGTGACAAGATAGGGAGAGGTGCAGGGGGCTGGAGGAGGTGATGGAGATAGGGAGGGGTGTAGGGGGCTGAAGGAGGTGACAGAGATAGGGAGGGATGTAGGGGGTTTGGAGGAGGGGATAGATATAGGGGTAAGCACTGGGAATGATTACAGAGATGGGTAGGGGCTGGAGAAGGTGACAGAGATAGGGAGGGGTGTTGGGGGGGTGACAGAGATAGGGAGGGGTGTAGGGGGCTAGAGGGGGTGACAGAGATAGGGAGGGGTGTAGGGGGCTGGAGGAGGTGACGAGATAGGGAGAGGTGCAGGGGGCTGGAGGAGGTGATGGAGATAGGGAGGGGTGTAGGGGGCTGAAGGAGGTGACAGAGATAGGGAGGGGTGTAGGGGGCTGAAGGAGGTGACAGAGATAGGGAGGGGTGTAGGGGCTGGAGGAGGTGACAGAGAATGGGAGGGGGTGTAGGAGGCTGGAGGAGGTGACGGAGATAGGGGATAAGGACTGAGAGTGATTTCAGAGATGGATAAGGGCTGGAGGAGATTACAGAGATAGGGAGGAGTGTAAGAGGCTGGAAGAGAAGACAGATATAGGGAGGGGGCAGGGACCAGAGGAGATTACAGAAATAGGGAGAGGATAAGGACTGGAAGAGATTTCAGAGATAGGGAGGGATGTCGGAGCTGGAGGAGGTGACATATAGGGAGAGGTTTATGGGCTGGAGAGGATTACAGTCATAGGGATTGGTGTAGGAACTGGAGGAGATTGCAAAAGTATGATATGAGGTAACAGGTTATGGGAGGCATAGCTCGGGTGGATAGGTAGGCATCTTTACTATTTGTAGAGAGGTCAATGACCAGAGGCTATGGACTTAAGGTCAGGTAAGGTTGAAGGGTAAGTGGAGATTTAAGGAGAAACATTTTCACTCAGAAGTTGTGTGTGTGTGTGTGTGTGTGTGTGTGTGTGTGTGTGTGTGTGTGTGTGTGTGTGTGTGTGTGTGTGTGTGTGTAGCTCACTTTCTGAAAGGAGGATAGGGTCAGAAACCCTCGTAACATTTAAGCAATATTTCAGTTTTCACTTGCATTGCCATAGCCTCCAGAGCTATGGACCAAGAGTTGAAAAATGGGATTAGTGTTATTGGATCTTTGTTGACCAGTATGAACATAATGGGCCAAATGGCCTCCTCCTCTGCTGTAAATGGCAATGGCTTTCATGTGGGTTCCTTGAGGTGACACACTCCTTAGAGAAATGTGAAGCCACAGATCAGAATGGGGGAAGCGTGTAGAAATACAATGAACAAAACAATGAACTCACTTCTCCCTACAGCTATGCCATTGCAGACGAAGCATACAGATCACTCCGAGATAGGGACAAGGACCAATGTGTTCTCATCACTGGCGAGAGTGGATCGGGAAAGACAGGTAACGTATCCTGGGGCACTTCCAACAAAACTTATCTCTGTTCAACTTGTAAGAGCCACAGGCAATTTAATAAATTGTGGGATATAGTATAAATAAAACAAACTTGCAATTATAGGTTCTTTGCTAGCCAGCCTGTTTGGAAGGTTCACTGCGATGATCCCTGATTTGGAGAGATTAGTGGAGGAGCAAAAGCTAAACAGATCGCTGCAGTTTAGAAGAGTGAGAGGTGATCTTATTGAAACATAGACAATTCTTAAAGGGCTTGACAGGGTTGATGCTGAGAGGGTGTTTCCCCCTCACGGGAGAGTCTAGGACCAGAGGGCACAGCCTCAGAATAAAGGGGTGCTTATTTAAGACCGAGATAAGGAGGAATTTCTTCTCTCTGATGTTTGACAGTCTTTGGAACTCCTTGTCGCAGAGGGCAGTGGGGCAGAGTCGTTGTGTATATTGAATGCTGGGATAGATTCTTGATCAGTCGAGAAATCCAGGGAAAGGACAGGAAAGTAGACGCGAGGAATGCTGGATCAGCCAAGATCCTACTGAATGAGGGAGCAGGCTCGAAGGGCTGAATGGCCCACTCCTGATCCTATTTCCAATGGTCTTAAGGTCTTCGGAGATGTTATTACATACTTATATTAGCAGGTGGGATGTGAACCCAGGCCTCCTACACACTACCACTGTGCCACAAAAGCCAACATAACTTGCATTTATATACTACCTTTAATATCACACAAAACATTCCAGGATATTTTATAGGAGTAGTATCAGTCAAAATTTGACACTTAATCAAATAAAGATTTGTTAGGACAGGTAAATAAGAGTTCAGTAGGATTTAAGGGAATTGTATCAGTTTGGAGAGATTATTTGAGAGCTTGGGATCCAGGTGTCCATTGGTCACCAGTGGCAGAGTGATGGGAATTTGGGGTGGAGCTGTTTGTCCACTCTGGTCATATACAGTTCGCTGCCTGTATAACCAGTTCATGAGGTCTGAAACCCTCTCTGCAGACATTTCCACTTTTACAGGGTGACTGGCGACCCCATTGAGAAATTCAGTTCTGAACAGTGACCCTTTTAGAACACTGTGGCTTAGACCCACTGAATTATAAAAGGATGTAAAATGATGCAATGTGTGGGTGTGATTGAAACCCTGCACTTGAGATTTAGACAGGGAGATAAGACGCAGGACCAGTTGCCTCGTTGCTCGGTGATAATCAGCAATGCCTCTGCTAAATTACCATGTAAAGTTGTTTAGTGCATAACTGTCAAGGTTACTTGCAAAGGTTGGATGTTTTGTTCATTTAGAAACTGAGAACGGATGTGACTTTTTCTTTCTAGAAGTGTTTAATACTTTCCTGTTTAGAGGTGATAAGCAGCTAAAAGTTGTAAATTACTGCAAATCTGGTTGTGAAAGCTCAGTTGGTCATGGCAAGTGTAATGCTGATTTTACACTGACGTCATTAAGCTGCAAAATTGGTGTAATGTTAATTAGATCATCAGAGAATCCCTGCAGTGTGGAAGCAGGCCATTTGGCCCATCAAGTCCACTCTGACCCTCTGAAGAGCATCCCACCCTATCCCTGTAACAGCATTCCCATGGCTAATCAACATAGCCTGCCTATTCCAGGACACTATGGGCAACACAGCATGGCCAGTTGCAGCTAACCTGCACATCTTTGGGCTGCGGGAGGAACCTGGAGGAAATCTGCACAGACAACATGCAAACTCTGCATAGACAGTCGCCCACGGCTGGAATCGAACCCAGGTCTGTGGTGCTCGAAGGTAACAGTGCTAATCACCGAGCCACCGTGTCATGCTGGAATTCTGAAATCGCACCAGAGGGTGCTGAAAATGCATGGCCTGTCAGTCAGCTTCTGGAAGAGGAGCAATGAGTTAATGTTACTTTAAAGCTGAAGGGTATGAATGAAACGTTCACCTGTTCTTGTTCTGTGCAGGCCATGTTTTAAGAAGTCTGTTCTTATGTCTCTTGGACAAGACTCATAAACTGAGATAACAAAGCGTGGGGCTGGATGAACACAGCAGGCCAAGCAGCATCTTAGGAGCACAAAAACTGACGTTTCAGAAGGGTCTAGGCCCGAAACGTCAGCTTTTGTGCTCCTGAGATGCTGCTTGGCCTGCTGTGTTCATCCAGCTCCACGGTTTGTTATCGTGGATTCTCCAGCATCTGCAGTTCCCATTATCTCTGATCACACTCTTAAACTGAGACTGTGAACAACCTCTCAAGCTGCCACAGCAATATTGGCGCAACAAAGGAGACCTTACCCCAGTGCCCTTGCCAGTAGGTATCCCTCAAACCAACAAGACCAAACCGAAAACCAAAGAACTGCGGATGCTGGAAATCAGAAATTGCTGGAAAAACGCAGCAGGTATGGCAGCATCTTTGGAGAGAAAGCAGAGTTAATGTTCCAGGTCTAGTGACCCTTCTTCAGAACATGTTGCATGGGGTTTTTATTTTTAGGTAGCAGACTCTCTAATGCTGGTGTTAACAGTACAATGGAGGCATTGGGTAGCCTAGCAGTCTCTATGCATCTTCCCCAGACAGAGTCATCTGCTTGAAGGAATAACTCATACGCTTTGAAGTCTGCATGCCAGGAGCCCAGGTAAATCCTTTTGGGCAGAGTCAATGTCAAGGGTGTGGTAGGGAAACCAGAGTTGTCCCCCTTTTTACAGCCACCACTGAAGAAGGTGCTGTGGCAGCACATGTGAAGCTGCAAGTCAGAAAAGGTCGAAGAGAATGCTAAGTGTGAATTACAGACTCTCCTTCTTTCTTTCAGAGGCCAGTAAACTTGTGATGTCCTATATTGCCGCAGTATGTGGCAAAGGAGAAGAGGTTAATCAAGTCAAGGAGCAGCTTTTGCAGTCAAACCCTGTCCTGGAAGGTATGGTGCATCCAGTTTTACTTGCCCTTCATTGAGTGCTTTCTTTTCACATCCTTCCCTGAAGATACTGAGTCTCACAGAGTCAGAAATCACACAACCCCAGGCTTTTTTGAAATCACAAGCTTTCAAAGCGCAGCCCCTTCATCAGGTGAAATGACTTCACCTGACAAAGGAGCAGCGCTCATCATCATCCTCCGACACTTCCGCCATCTGCAGTCCGACCCCACCACCCAAGACATTTTTCCCTCCCCATCCTTATCTGCCTTCTGGAGAGACCACTCTCTCCGTGACTCCCTTGTTCGCTCCACACTCCCCTCCAACCCCACCACACCCAGCACTTTCCCCTGCAACCGCAGGAAGTGCTACACCTGCCCCTACACCGCACCCCCCCCCCCACCACCTCACCCTCATCCCAGGCCCCAAGAAGACTTTCCACATCAAGCAGATGCTCACCTGCACATCTGTTAATGTGATATACTGTATCCGCTGTTCCCGTTGCAGCCTTCTCTACATTGGGGAAACCAAGCGGAGGCTTGGGGATCACTTTGCGGAACACTTATGCTCTGTTCGCAACAAACAACTGCACCTGCCAGTCGCGAACCATTTCAACTTCCCCTCCCGCTCCTTGGACGACATGTCCATCATGGGCCTCCTGCAGTGCCACAATGACGCTACCCAAAGGTTGCAGGAACAGCAACTCATATTCCGCTTGGGAACCCTGCAGCCCAATGGTATCAATGTGGACTTCACAAACTTCAAAATCTCCCCTCCCCCACTGCATCCCAAAACCAGCCCAGCTCGTCCCCGCCTCCCTAACCTGTCCTTCCTCCCACCTCAAGCCCCACCCCCATCTCCTACCCACCAATCTCATCCTGCCTCCTTGACCTGTCTGTCCTCCCTGGACCGACCTATCCTGTCCCTAACTCCCCACCTACATTCACCTTTACTGGCTTAACCCCCGCCTCTTTGACCAGTCTGTCTCCTCTTCACCTATCTGCTCCTTTATCCATCTTTTATCCGCCTCCCCTTCTCTCTCGATTTATTTCAGAATCCCCTTCCCCTACCCCATTTCTGAAGAAGGGCCTCGACCTGAAACGTCAGCTTTCCTGCTCCTCTGATGCTGCTTGGCCCGCTGTGTTCGTCCAGCTCTATACCATGTTATCTCAGATTCTACAGCATTGGCAGCTCCTACTATCTCTGCGCTCAGAGCACTTGTGTTTTCTAATAAACCTGTTGGATTATAATCTGGGGTTGTGTGATTTCTGACTTTGTCCATCCCAGTCCAACACCGGCACCTCCACATCAATGAGTCTCTCTGAGATCTGGATTCCGTGGACTTTGATCTCCTTTCAGTACCACCACCTCATTCCATTCTTTATATGTAAGCTTTGATACTGAGTGTTGGCAGACTATCTATCGCATGACAGGGGGCTTGATTGTGAGTCCACTCCTGCCTTTGCCTGACACCCACACGCACTGCTGAGCTCTAGTTCTAAAGGAATCGAGAAATACCACAAACTTAAATCACGTTCAGCCAAAAATGCTGCTGATGCCCCTTGAAGTTGGCAGCCAGAAGGTGCCAGAGACTCAAACCCCACATGGTGTCTATTTTAATATTACTGTTGATCATTTCCCTTGGAGCCACATGTCACTATTTTACTACTTCTTCCTTTGACAGCATTCGGCAATGCCAAGACTCTGCGGAATGACAACTCTTCTAGATTTGTACGTATTATCACGGGCTATTAGCTAACAACTGCAGGTGGCAATGGATTTTTGGGTGTAGTGAAATGGTTGAGAAAGTTTTTAAAAACCTCATTTCACAGAGAACCTCACATTTTGTCGCCCATATTATGGAGCAAGTATGTGATTTACACCTGTTAGACCCTAGCCCCTGGCAGCACAGAGCAACAGGATGGAATGTCCTGACTGCCTTCACTATCTGAGGCACACCATGATGGGGAATGAATGGAGATGAGACCTGTTCTCCACAGGAAGAGGGTGAGACCATATTTGGAGTAGCATAAACAGTTTCACTCCCCTCATTTAAGGAAACATTTCCCGTTTTATTGGAGGCAGTTTAGAGAAGGTTCACTAGGATGATCCTCAGGATGGAGGGATTATCTTATGGTCAAACGCTAAACAGGTTGGGACTCTACCTGCTGGAGTTTAGAAGAATGAGAGGTAATCTCATTGAAACAAAGAAGATTCTTAAGGGGCTCTCCCAGGAGTAAACATAGAAACATAGAAAATAGGAGCAGCTGTACAATTACAGCAAGCCATCCCCACTCCTGTATTCAAATCTCATCGTTATGACAGCCAACATACCATTTACCCTATTCACTTCCTGCTGCTCTTGCAATGCTAACTTTCAGCGACTGGTTTACAAGGGACACCCAGGTCTTGTTGCACCTCCCCTTCTCCCAATCTGTTGCCATTCAGACAACCTTCCGTTCAGATCCGCCTTCCTGTTTTTGCTCCCAAACCTCACGTTTATGCACATTAAACTGCATCTGCCATTCATTTTCCCCTTACTCAACTTGTTCAAATCACACTGAAGCATGTCTGCCTCCTCCTCATAGCTCACCCTGCCACCCAGTATTGGAGGAGAAAGGATGTGGAGCAGGAAGAGTGAAAGAGGAATTTTTTTTATAATGGGGTGGGGCTGCTTTGGGACTTTTATGGATAGCAACAAAGCTAACATTTTCTGCATTTGTGTTTCTGATAAACTGAGTTTTCACATTTCTCTGTTCAGGGAAAATACATGGATATTGAGTTTGATTTCAAGGGCGATCCATTGGGTGGTGTCATCAGTAACTGTAAGTATTGTCCTCGGTAATACTGAAGGAAACCAGAGGCAGAATTAGCCCCCATTCCTCAGTTCTCGCAGATTTAACCTGCTGATATCTGTTAATCATCAGACTTGTGATCCTTTGGGCTGGAGGTGCAGGGTACAGAATGTGTCTTGTCTGATTCATCTCCTCCTCAATAAGGTGTCCTCCCATTCATCCAGGCTCACGCAAAGTCCAGAGCAGATATTGGGTCTTCTTATTTCATAACATGAATACTTTGAGACCTCATCTTCACTAGCAACTTGTCAAAGAGACCTATACATAAAAGGCAGAATGTTCAATTGCATACCAAAACCAGAACATGCAGAGTGTTGAGGATACAATAGAGCAGACAGGAGAGGTGATGGTTTAGCCCAGATGTTAGTGATACCTACAAGGTTAAGGAAGTAAATGTCATAAGTTTTGGAACATTTTCAGCTGAGCCCCAGTTTCTCATCATCTACCCCTTTCCTACTAGTCCTCCTCAGACTCAACTTGATAAACCTCGAGACCCATTCCCTCAACACCTTCCAAGTTGTTGCTGTTTACTCCACTCTCCTTTAAAAGCCTATCTTAGACCCCTAAATGCTTACCCATACCTTCTTCTTCAAGCTCACCCATCATTGCAGCCATCTGTCCCACCACTCTCAGTTTTGAAATGCTTCAGGTTGGTTTGCGTCCTGCCAACAACTCACTCTTGTCACTCCCCCATGTCCTGTGTGACTGTAACTATGGCATATTATCCTCCTTGCCTTTTCTGCAGCATTCCTCCATCACTTCTCCTCACGGTCCATCTCACACCACCCTTTCATGGTTTGATTCTTACCTTTCCCTACAAGGCCAGCACATCGTGTGGAACAATTGTTCCTCCCACCAACGCAGTCACTTCTAACATACCTTAAAGTTTTGTCCTTGGCCCCTACTATTCTTCATTTATATCTTACTCTTCAGTGGCATTACCCCTTGGCATGGAGTCAGCTTCGGCATCTCCCAGTTTTATCTCTCCGTGTTGCTGAGTTATCTGACTACCTGTCAGCTAGTGAAATGTCAAACCTACCTTCAGCACGGGATGGCTTCAAGAGATCAAATGTTTAAATATTGGAGTTGTTTAATTCTGATTGGTCTTTCTAAAAATGCTACATTAGTCTATTATTGTCGTATGAGTTATGGTGTACTCTGGGGATTGACAGTTCACAGAGCACTGTGAAAGCTACAGTTACCAAAATGCACCTCCCTCTTGCACTCTAGCACACAAAATTAACCCAGATCGGTATGACAGGTCGGCACAACATCGAGGGCCAAAGGGCCTGTACTGTGCTGTATGTTCTATGTTCTATATCAATTCCATACAAGGTCAACCCTGAGGGAGGTTGGGGTCTAGGGTTATTTGACTGGGCCAAACATGGGGACTCCTTATGATGGAAGCTCCCACCTCCTCTGTTTCAAAGGGACTCAGCATAAGGCTAATCCTTTGAGTGAAATGAGATGTAATGTACCGGCCTCCTGACAGGCCAATATTGACCTCATTGGGAGATTGCGGCCTGCGTTCCCAAAGGTCAGGGCTCGCTCTTCCAACATTTGAGACTGGGGACCTTTGGCTCTCAGAGAAAGACTCTGTGCCTCAGTTGGTGGCAGAGTGCTACTTATTCAATAGATGCTACGGCACAGCAAGATAGAGTCAAACTGAAGACTTAAAATGTTAGGAGAAAAGGTTGCAGTACTTGCCCCTGAATGCCCTATATGCTACTGACATTGTGCATGATACTTGTTAGACTCTTTCCAAATGCTAATGGAGTTGGGCAGCATGCAGTTACTGTGCTATTGTAATAACTACAAACCTTGACAAACTGACAGACTGTTAAGACAGAGTTCAGCTTAACTGATAACATTCTCTTTTTTTAACTGTCCAATATCCAATCGTTATGGACAATCAATGTGAATGATCAATTTCAATAGAAAGTTAGGTGATCAGTTTCAGGCCCTTTGATACTAAGTTCTAATAATTCATTGACTGTGCCTGTCTTCCAGGCTTAAAACAGGTGCCAAAATGTCCAATATGGAAGGCAGCAGGGACATAGATACTCCACATTGAAAGCGCATGGTCCACCATGTTGACAAAGATTTATAAAGAGGTGTTTAGGGTTCAGGCTTTAGATCCTTTGCACATTCAAGGAGGAAGCCCTTTTCCTGACTGCATACAGGAAGTTGTGGTCCCCATTATAACCTAATCCTTAGACTGTGTGCAAGTGAACCTTCCATCTCAGTAATGCTTCTGTGCCAACCTTACTGTCACAGCCTTTTAGTTTGAGAACCATTGCCCAAGGTCTTGACAAATCCAATTTAGATAATCATGCAGCTATAGGTCTTCCATCAATACTGGGGGCAAAACTGAGTTGGTGATAAGAAGGTACATTTTGAGGAAATACCTGTTTCATAAAATCGAGAATCACCGTTTCGCTGAGAAGAAGTCAAATTCTGTTTTCAAGTCATGGATTCCTGGTATTTTTACAGCTGTTTTGTGTTCGCATTCCAGATGCTACCCTATTGTTGTACAGTTTCAAATGCACAGCTTTTTTAGGCGATGCTCGTGGTCTTTAATAGGTTTGTTTGGCAGTGTGATGCCAAAAAACAAAACCAGGAAAATACCCCAAGGACCATGGACTAGAATCAGCTTAAAAAGCATATTTTTATTTTGATAATATATGTACAGTCCTCACAGCACGAGATGAGGAAATCACAGCAACAAAAACCAGATGCAAGATCTAGTCCAGTTGTCTGATAACAATCAGCAAATAACAAGAAAGAAAAAAACAGCATTGACTGTCCACAGCAGGAATCAGCTGGCAAAGGTGAGCACCAAGCAGTCAGCCAGCAAATGGTCAGCAGTAACCAGATTACAGCAAACAGTCAGCAGCAAATGATCAGCAAAAGGCCAGGAGCAAACAGCTGGTCGCAAATGGGCAGTTGCAAGCAGTCAGCAAAAAGCCAGCAGCAAACAGCTGGTAACAAATGATCAGTCGCAAACAGTCAGCTGCAAATTGTCAGTTTCAAAAAGCCAGCAGCAAACAGCTGGTCGCAGATGGTCAGTTTCAAATGGTCAGCAGCAAACAACTGGCAGGATTAGCAATGGCAGCAAGTTGTGGCACATAAATATCTGATTAGTGATTTCCACAAAGCAGGGGCTGGAAATTTGGCAGCAAAATCATGCCAGTCATGCAAGAGCAAGAACAAAAATCTTCTATATGCACTGAGAATTGTGAGCCTAACTGTAAAGGAACTCCCAGGTGGCTGCTGTTCCAGGAATCTAACCTTGCTGTGCTGCTGCGGTGGATTTTGATCTGGAGAAGAGTGGGTCCAGAATCAGAAGAGCAGTGAACAGCAGGCATACTGCCAACATAGCCACCTTTTACAGTAAACCTCTCCGTTTACACAGAGGGCTCACATTCCTGCTGCTATTTTTGGGCGATATGTGATCGGTTGTCACATTACAAGTTTTGGGCAAGCAATTGCTATCCATGAATGCATTTAAATAACCATGAAAACCAAAGGAAAATTAGTGGACTTGAAAAGAACCTCATGAATAATTGCCAAGGGGCTTCAAATGGGGATGCTTCTGCCTAACCAACCAGAGTTGCTTTGTTTTTAATTACTGCTCTGAACCCCACAAGTGGGCAGTTCAAAACTTTGTAAAATGACATCCAAAAAGCTTGTGACAAGATTCTGCATGTAAGTTTTAATGGGCTGAAGGATAGGAAACAGAAGATATTCTTTGGGAGCAAGTGCTGAGTGACATGTCCCAAGGATTCAACACATATTCGCAGATCATATCAAACCAGGGATGGGGTGGGTTCCAAGGCAATACGAAATTAATTAAGATGAGATTTATAGGAGTGTTGACCAGGATCACATGAAATTCAACATCGACAAATGTATTGAGAAAAATCGGATGGCTTACATATACAATCAATGGTGTTGAAATACCAAAGGGTGAATCTGAAAGTGACTATGAGGCATTAACAGACTCAGCATTTACCTTCCATGCAATAATTCTGCCCCTCAGTCTATATGGAAATAAAGATCTGTGGGGTGATAAGTAAAGGTAATGTTCTAGTTTGATCGATAAGATTTTTCTCAAGTTTATGCCAAGTGGAACCACTTCTGGGACAAAAGCAAAATGCTGTGGATGTTGGAAATCTGAAATAAAGGCAGAAACTGCTGGAGAAATTGGTAGCATCTGCAGTGAGAGGAAAAGAGCTAACATTTCAGCTTGATGACCTTTTATCAGAATCGGGGCAAGTGAGAAATGTAATACTTGTAAAACAATCTTCGCTTATTTCAAAGTCCAAAGGCAATTTACGTTAATGATTATTGGTGGACTTTGAAAGATAATAAATACAAGTCAGCAACAGCAATCAGAACTTAAAGCTGCCTACGGTTGTAGCCTATTAGGAATGTGCTGACTCGGAAAGTGTGTGTGTATATATATATAAAAATGTGTGTGTGTGTGTGTGTGTGTGTGTGTGTGTGTGTATGTTTAAGAGTTGCCAATTAAGTTAAAATTGGTAGAAAGGACTTTCCAATCAATTCCCACAATTTGAGCCACTCTGACTGCATTTCCCTGTGTTCCCAAAGACAATGTCTGGCGTGTTGTGGTTCTGTATCACAAACATAGGCTGGGCACCTGGATTGTGTGAATACAGCATCCTTTATATGAATCTGTACCATCATTCAGCATTAAGTTGACTTTCTTTGATTATCAGGATTGAAGTTTCTGAAATGTGAATTTGAAGCACTTTGGAAGTATAGTCACTGTTGTAGGAAATGCAGCAGCCAACTTACATGTAGCAAACAGTGGACTAAGGATTTGGTACAGAGAAAATGGGAACTGCAGATGCTGGAGAATCCAAGACAACAAAACGTGAGGCTGGATGAACACAGCAGGCCCAGCAGCATCTCAGGAGCACAAAAGCTGACGTTTCGGGCCTAGACCCTTCATCAGAGAGGGGGATGGGGTGAGGGTTCTGGAATAAACAGCCCCCAAACCCCACCTCTTCCTCCGGTACATTGATGACTGTATCGGCGCCGCCTCTTGCTCCCCAGAGGAGCTCGAACAGTTCATCCACTTCACCAACACCTTCCACCCCAACCTTCAGTTCACCTGGGCCATCTCCAGCACATCCCTCACCTTCCTGAACCTCTCAGTCTCCATCTCAGGCAACCAGCTTGTAACTGATGTCCATTTCAAGTCCACCGACTCCCACAGCCACCTAGAATACACCTCCTCCCACCCAACCTCCTGCAAAAATTCCATCCCCTATTCCCAATTCCTCCACCTCCGCCGCATCTGCTCCCACGACAAGACATTCCACTCCCGCACATCCCAGATGTCCAAATTCTTCAAGGACCGCAACTTTCCCCCCACAGTGATCGAGAACGCCCTCGAACGCGTCTGCTGTATTTCCCGCAACACGTCCCTCACACCCCGCCCCCGCCACAACCGCCCAAAGAGGATCCCCCTTGTTCTCACACACCACCCTACCAACCTCCGGATACAACGCATCATCCTCCGACACTTCCGCCATCTACAATCCGACCCCACCACCCAAGACATTTTTCCATCCCCACCCCTGTCTGCTTTCCGGAGAGACCACTCTCTCCGTGACTCCCTTGTTCGCTCCACACTGCCCTCCAACCCCACCACACCCGGCACCTTCCCCTGCAACCGCAGGAAATGCTACACTTGCCCCCACACCTCACCCCTATCCCAGGCCCCAAGATGACATTCCACATTAAGCAGAGGTTCACCTGCACATCTGCCAATGTGGTATACTGCATCCACTGTACCCGGTGTGGCTCCCTCTACATTGGGGAAACCAAGCGGAGGTTGGAGACCGCTTTGCAGAACACCTCCGCTCAGTTCGCAACAAACAACTGCACCTCCCAGTCGTAAACCATTTCCACTCCCCCTCCCATTCTCTAGATGACATGTCCATCATGGGCCTCCTGCAGTGCCACAATGATGCCACCCGAAGGTTGCAGGAACAGCAACTCATATTCCGCTTGGGAACCCTGCAGCCCAATGGTATCAATGTGGACTTCACCAGTTTCAAAATCTCCCCTTCCCCCACCGCATCCCAAAACCAGCCCAGTTCGTCCCCTCCCCCCACTGCACCACACAACCAGCCCAGCTCTTCCCCTCCACCCACTGCATCCCAAAACCAGTCCAACCTGTCTCTGCCTCCCTAACCTGTTCTTCCTCTCACCCATCCCTTCCTCCCACCGCAAGCCGCACCTCCATCTCCTACCTACTAACCTCATCCCACCTCCTTGACCTGTCCGTCTTCCCTGGACTGACCTATCCCCTCCCTACCTCCCCACCTATACTCTCCTCTCCACCTATCTTGTTTTCTCTCCATCTTCGGTCCGCCTCCCCCTCTCTCCCTATTTATTCCAGAGCCCTCACCCCATCCCCCTCTCTGATGAAGGGTCTAGGCCCGAAACATCAGCTTTTGTGCTCCTGAGATGCTGCTGGGCCTGCTGTGTTCATCCAGCCTGACACTTTGTTGTTAAGGATTTGGTACAGTCTGTTTTTATTGAAATAACTCCTCATTGTCTTCTACTCTATTGACCACTTTGCATTTAAGAAAACCTCAGTGAAGCAGGAGGCAAACTATCACAAATCTATTCCTCATGCCCATTAAAGATTCATAAATGTGCAAATGACAGCAGAAAACTCAAGGCTAGCAGGCATTTAAAACAGCTACAGAGTCAATGCAGGCAGTAATGGCAAGAATGTTGGGTTGTCTGCCAATTGCTTTATCAAAAATAAATCCAGTAAAGCTATGATCCAATGCCCACAGCAGCAAGTGCAGCTAATCCAATGACACACATGATTTTCCTCATCAATTTTATAAATTGCTGTAGGCATGGACTTTCCTCTTCAATGCCAGGGTGTATAAACCCAGGTTCTGTCTGTTCCCCTGTGTATGATGAGTGTAAAAGATCCTGTGGCTATCACTGGGAGAAGAACAGAGCTGTTCTCCATGGTGTCCTAGGGCCAGTATTTATCCCTTGGTGAGCTAAATGCCTTCATTGCTAAATTGAGCACAAGCTGCTTATGATTTTGTATTTGTTAAAACTTGGTAAGATGAAAATCTACCCTAGGTTTCTCTGTGTATTTGAATGCAGTTAAAGAGGTAGTTTCATTCCAGCAACTGCTCAGACTGGGTGTGGGTCTTGATCTTGGATTAGTGGATGTAGAGGTAAGAAATAACAAAGGAAAAAGACACTGGTCAGAGTAGTCTACAGACCCTTAACAGGAGCTACACTGTACAATAGAGAATAAACCAGGAGATAATGAAATAATGAAGAATGTAAAAAGGCAGTACAATCATCATGGGTGACTTTAATCTTCAATTTGGGAATTGGTAAATTGGGAAAATCAAATTAGCAGAGGTAGCCATGAGGAAGAATTCATATAGAGTATATTCAAGACTTTCCATGAACAATATGTTGTTACAACCAGGGATCAGGCTATCTTGGATTTGGTGATCTGTAATGAGGCAAGTTTAATAAATGATGTCTGAGCAAAAATCTCCTAGGAAACATTGACCATAACCTAGTGAAAATTAGCATTCAGCTTGAGAGCGAGAAACTTGGGTTGGAAACAACTGAAACAACTAAACCTAAAAAATGGTAATTACGAAGGAATGAAGGCAGAGTTAGCTGGAGTGGACTATGAGAGGAGCTTAGCAGAAAAGATGGTGAAGGAGTAATGGAGATGTTTAAGAAATGGTTCATGACTCATAAGAAAGATACATCCCAGTGAAGAAAAGGGATTCTAGGAAGGGGATAAACCAAGAAAGCTAAGGATAGATTCAAATTGAAAGAAAAAACTTTACAATGTGGCAAGGATTAGCGATAACCCAGAGGATTGGGAATGTTTTAAAAATCAACAAAATAGGAACAAAAAATCAGAGAAAATAACTTTTGATGGTAAAGTAGACAGCAAGAGCTTCTTTAAGTATATAAAAAGGAAGAGAAAGGGCAAAATGAATGAGGTCGGGGAATAATAATGGGGAACTAGGAAATGGCAGAGGAGTTGAGCGAATACTTTGCATTAGCCTTCATAGTGGAATACACTAAAAACATTTGAAAATTACAAAATAATCAAGGGACAAAAAATGAGGAGAGAGACATAACCAATAACTGTCACTGGAGGGAAAGGTACTGGGAGATATAAGGGGACTGAAGGTTGGTAACTCTTCTATACCTGATGGGTTACATCCTCGGATATTGAAGTAGCTATGGAGATAATAGATACACTGATAGTAATATTCCAAGAATACTTAGGGTCTGGAAAGGTACCAGAGGATTGGAAAACTGCTAATGTAACACTTTTATTCAAGAAAGAGAAGATGACAAAAAAAATCAGGTAACTATAGGGCATAGCTAGATGAACACAGCAGGCCAAGCAGCATCGTAGGAGCAGGAAAGCTGACGTTTTCGGGCGGCCCTTCTGAAGAAGGGTCTAGGCCTGAAATGTCAGCGTCCCTGCTCCTATAATGCTGCTAGGCCTGCTGTGTTCATCCAGCTCTACACCTTGTTATCTTGGATTCTCCAGCATCTGCAGTTCCTACTATCTCGAACTATAGGGCAGTTAGTTTATCATCTGTCATTGCAAACATGTTACATTCTATTGTAATAGGAGAGCATTTAGAGATATATAATGTGATCAAGGAGAGTTAGCATGGTTTCATGGAGGAGAAAACATATCTGACAAATGTATTAGAGTTCTTTTTTGACAAGGTAACAAACAGGATGGATAAAGGGGAACCAACAGAATTAATATATTTGGATTTTCAGAAGGCATTTGCTAAGGTACCACATGTCAGGGCTACTTAGTAAGAAATGAGTGCATAGTGTTGGGGGTAATATATCAGCATGGATAAAGGATTGGATAACTGATAGAACACAAAGAGTTGGAATAAGGAGAGCTTTTCACAATGGCAACTAATGGGTGCCACAGGGCTTAGTGCTGGAGCTACAATTATTTGCAATAGATATTAATGACTTGGATGTCGGAAGTGAATGTACAATAACCAAGTTTGCAGGTGACACAGAAATAGATGGGAAGGTAAGTAGTGAGGATGATGAAAGAGTCTGCAGAGGAATATAGACAGGTTAAGCAAGTGGGCAAAAAGAAATGGCAGATGGAATATAATGTAGGGAAATGTGAGGTTATGCACTTTGGCAAGAAGAATAGAGGAGCTGAATATTATTTAAATAGAGAAAGACTGCAGAAAGCTACAGCACAGAGGGATTTGGGAATCTGCATGCATAAATCGTAACAAAAAAACTAACACACAGGTTCAGCAGGTAACAGGTAAAGCAAATGGAATATTGGCTTTTATTTTAAAGTCAGGAAATTTTGCTAAAACTAGACAAGACAGTAGTCAGACAACACCTAGAATACTGTGAAGAGTTTTGATCCCTTTTTCTAAGGAAAGGGGAAATATCTAGGAAATTAAATAAGTGAATGGGAAAATATGAAGGCTGTGAAATGCTGCTTCCACTGTTAAGAAGATTGTGCAATGAAGGAAGACTTGGGGAACATAGACTTGAAAGGAGGCAACGGAGATCAGACTTCTAGATGGAGAAAAGGTCAATGCAAAACACTGGGTCTTTCTGGTCAGATGAACTAAAATGAAACTGAAATGCATCCCTCATGCTAACCTGTCCAGTGACCTTTATCATTTAGTGTTGCAACACAATGCTATTTATTCTCATTTTCTCTAATGAGTTTGAACTTTTTATGCTGGTGGGAACCTGACAGAAAAGGGCAGAAAAGCAAACATCATTTAGTACGGATTTACTTTGAGTCCTGATGGTTTGGATGTCATTTCAGATCTTCTAGAGAAATCTCGTGTTGTCAAACGTCTGAAAGGAGAAAGAAATTTTCATATCTTCTACCAGCTGTTGGCTGGAGGATCCCCTGATCTTCTCAGTGAGTACTGTTTGTGATCACATTTCTGTACAACCATCTCATTCTAAACGTTTTGTAATCGTTCACTGATAGGACATATTGTGTATCAATACAGTGTGGAGCTGGAGGAACACAGCAGGTCGGGCAGCATCAAAGGAGCAGGAAAGTTGACGTTTCAGGTCGGGACGCCCATTTCTGAAGAAATGGGCGTCCCGACCTGAAACATCAACTTTCCTGCTCCTTTGATGCTGCCCGACCTGCTGTGTTCCTCCAGCTCCACACTGCTGATTCTGACTCCAGTGTCTGCAGTTCTTGCCATCTCCACATTGTGTATCCTTGTCCAGGTAATGAATGGTATCCCTGCTCCAAGCAGTCAGTTTTTACCCCAAAAATATACTTAATTCATAAAGTTTGCCAAAGTATATTACAACCATTTCCACTTGGAAAATAACAGAATTTATGCTAGAACGCAACTTGTCTCCATACTTCATGTTCCAGTCTTGGGTGTCTTAATGCAGTTGTAACAGTCTGAATTTTCCAACACACACTCCATGTCAGATATACAGCCTGAGGGCAAAGAATTTCAAATTGAATATTTTATATGCACAAATCGGGGCCAGGGTGTTTCTACACACCACTCTGAGGTATCTCGTACTTTCAATACCTGTACGAAGGATGTTGTGAAACTTGAAAGGGTTCAGAAAAGATTTACAAGGATGTTGCCAGTGTCGGAGGGTTTGAGCTACAGGGAGGGACTGAATAGGCTGAGGCTGTTGTCTCTGGAGCATCGGAGGCTGAGGGGGTGACCTTATAGAGGTTTATGAAATCATGCAGGGCATGGGTAGGGTGAATAGCCAAGGCCTTTTCCCCAGGATAGGGGAGTCCAAAACTAGAGAGCATAAGTGTAAGGTGAGACGGGAAGGATTTAAAAGGGACCTGAGGGAGTAACATTTTCACACAGAGGGTGGTGCGTGAATGGAATGAGCTGCCAGGGGAAGAGGTGGAGTCTGGTACAATTACAACATTCAAAAGACATCAGGATGGGTGTATGGATACAAAGGGGTTCGAGGGATGTGGGCCAAATACTGGCAAATGGGACGGGATTAATTTAGAATATCGGGTTGGACTGAAGGGTCTGTTTCCATGCTGTACACCTCTATGACGCAAAGACTGTTGATGTTCACAGTGACTACTCCTGTCAGGCATACATGAAAACCCTTAGTAACAGGAGGGCGTGGTTCTACCCACACTTCCTAGGACCTCATTTCAGTCGCTACTGTTTATGGTAAGCCTTGACTTACGCAAGCTTTTGGATTTTCACATATTTGGTTGGACGATTGGGGTCGTAACCATGTCCTGTCCTCATCTATGTGCATCAAAACACAAGTGATTTCAGCAAAACTCTGGGATTATGATTGAGAATGAGGATCACTCGCTACAAAATGTTCCCAATTCCTCCACACACTGCTTATAGATAGGGCAGAAGTCAGAAGCGTGATAGAATATTCACCACTTGCCTGGATGGGGGCAGCTCTCAATAACACTTAGGAAGGGAAAGACACTCAATGGGGAATCATAGACATGATGAACCCGAGCTTTTGCACGCTGTGGTGTAGAGCGTTGCAGCTGCAGTACGCTGCTGTGCTTCCACATTATCAAATTCAAGTGCTCAGTAGAAATTGTCACAGCAATCATCCTCTATGTTTCTCTTCCACAGAGCATCTGAAGGTGCTATCAGATTGCAATCTTTACACCTACCTGAAAACGGACACCACAACTTTGAACGGAATCAACGATGCTACCAATTTCACTGCAGTTAAAGTAAGTGACGTGTGTTTCAAAAGGGAATGATAACCTTACGCAGCATGGTTACTGCAGCGTATTAAAAGTACACAGGCTCAGGCAAAATATATTCCCCATAACATCCTGCAAACCTCCAAAGTAAATATAGAAATGTAGTGTGCAAATACTGCTCCCTCTGTTATCCTGCAAGATGAGGAACTAAGTAAAGCAAAGATGGCATTTTGTTTCTTGAAATGGATTTGCCTGGCGTTTCCAGTTTGTATGAAGGGTGTCCGGACTGAATGTGGTGTGTTTCGCATGTATACGTACTGCTTCAGATATCTGTGATATCTGCAGGTGTCTAGCTGTTTCGGTTAACATCGATTTTCTTTATTCAGACTGTTGTGCAGGTAGGATTTGCTCAGGGTGACAATGGAATCTGGTGGTTATCACCAGACCAGCACCACAATTCTCACCAAGACGGCATCTTCCTGAAAAGATCCTCAAATATTTTAAAGGCAGAGATTGATAGATTCTTGATAACGACAGGGGTGGGGTGATAGTTTATCCGGGGAGAGGGAGCAATGTAGAGTTGAAGTGTAATCGGATCTTATTGAATGGTAGAGCAGGCTCAACAGGGCTGAATGGCCTACTGCTCCTCTTGGTCTGTATGTTTGTATGTTGTACTTTACATTTCCATTGGCAGATGAAACTAGAACAAGGGGGCATAGGATCAAAATGAGAAAGAGCAGATTTAAGACTGAGTTGAGGTGTCACATCTTCACCCAAAGGGTTGTGAATCTGTGGAAATCCCTGCCCAATGAAGCAGTTGAGGCTACCTCGTTGAATATTTTTAAGGCAAAGAGTTTTGACTGAAGGAATTAAGGGTTATGGTGAGTGGGCAGGTAAGTAGAGCTGAGTCCATGAAAAGATCAGCCATGATATTATTGAATGGCAGAGCAAGCTCAAAGGGTCCGAATGGCCTACTGCTGCTTCTGATCTGTACATTTGTATGTTGTACCTTATGTATGCAGAGTAGGGTGGCATCATAACAGCGTGGAGCTTTGAGGGCATGAACCTGCATCTCACCTCCCTATAGGAAGATAAATTATTGCTTTAAAGAGATGAGAGACAAACCAGTGGCACAAACTGCTTGATCTGCGCAAACACTGGTACACTGAGAAACCTCACAGACGTCTTGCAATCAAAGCGTACACTTCATAATTGAGTGTCAGGGCATGGCCCAGTGGTTAGCAATCTCATCTCCGGTCTGAAAATTGTTGGTTCAAGCTGAGAAATTCTGGTCCTCTGGTCAATATTTATCCTTCAACTGACATCTTGAAAGCACAATGTCTTATCATTGTTTGCTGTTTCTGATACATTGCTGTGCGCAAGTTGATTGCTGCTTTTGCCATACATAAGTACAAAATGCACTTAAAAATGACTTAATTGGCCGCAAGATGCTTTGGAACATCCTGACGATGTAAAAGGCGCCATTTAATTGCAAGCTCTTTCTGCTTTTGATTGCGTGAATATCCTTCTAAATGGTAAAGTGTGATCCTAAAAGAGATGCATGAACACATCCTAAAACATACCCAAGGTTGTATACTTAAAATGCAATGATTTCATTACACTGTGCACATGTGTAACGTTTCAACAATAAAATAAATCAATAAGCATGTGTGGCCTGATGCATTGTGTCATCCTGAACATAACAGTTCACAATTATCTCCTGGATTTGAATTGCTGCAATGAGCTGTGGGAAAATTCTCATCTACCTGCTGCACAGAGTAGATAAGGAGAAGTTGTACCCACTCGTAAAGTGAACAAGAGAAGACAGTATAGATTTAAAGTGATGGGCAAACTCACCCAGCGAGTAGTTAGGAATGCACTGCCTGGAAATGTAGTGGAGGCAGGTCCAGTTGAGGTATTCAAGAGGGACATTGGATGGTTATTGGGATAGAAATGGGATGCAAGGGCATGGGATAAAAGCAGGAGAGTGGCACTCGGTAAGATGCTTGTTCGAAGAGGCAGGGCAGACCAGATGGGCCAAATGGCCCCTTTCTACGTTGTACATTTTCGTGATTCCTTCGGCATTTGGCACAATTTCTTGAAATCTTTCTGCATTCTCAGCAACCAGCGAGGCCAAACTGATAATATTACTATAGTTGATTCTGATCACACCAAGTGATCCCTTAAATAGATACATAGATCCCTTAAAATGGCCACCCAAGTGGACAGGGTTGTTAAGAAAACATATGGTGTTTTGGCTTTCATTAACAGGGGGATTGAGTTTAAGAGTCGTGAGATCTTGTTGCAGCTCTATAAAACTTTGGTTAGACCGCACTTGGAATACTGCGTCCAGTTCTGGGCGCCCTATTATAGGAAAGATGTGGATGCTTTGGAGAGGGTTCAGAGGAGGTTTACCAGGATGCTGCCTGGACTGGAGGGCTTATCTTATGAAGAGAGGTTGACTGAGCTCGGTCTCTTTTCATTGGAGAAAAGGAGGAGGAGAGGGGACCTAATTGAGGTATACAAGATAATGAGAGGCATAGATAGAGTTGATAGCCAGAGACTATTTCCCAGGGCAGAAATGGCTAGCACGAGGGGTCATAGTTTTAAGCTGGTTGGTGGAAAGTATAGAGGGGATGTCAGAGGCGGGTTCTTTACACAGAGAGTTGTGAGAGCATGGAATGCGTTGCCAGCAGCAGTTGTGGAAGCAAGGTCATTGGGGTCATTTAAGAGACTGCTGGACATGTATATGGTCACAGAAATTTGAGGGTGCATACATGAGGATCAATGGTCGGCACAACATTGTGGGCTGAAGGGCCTGTTCTGTGCTGTACTGTTCTATGTTCTATGTTCTAAGTGACATTTGGCTATGTTGCGTTGAGCTCTGACCAAGTTGTTTCCCTGAGCTAAAATGAAGTGATCATCCACAGTTACTGCATTGGATGTCTGACTACTTGTATTGCAGACTGCCATGGAGGTCATCGGATTCAGTAATACTGAAGTGAACTCCATTATGGACGCTGTTGCAGTCGTACTTAAACTTGGCAACATCACGCTGAAGTCAGAACATCAGACAACTGGCATGGAATGTTGCTACATTGACGATACAAAAGGTAAGGATCCCAAGGCTAAAATGGGTTCAATGATGAGGATAGGTTTTGTAGGTTTTGCCTGTGTTCTCTCGACTGATTTGATTGAGGCGTTTAAGATCATCAAAAGATTCGATCACATCAATAAAGTGAAACTGTCTCTTCTGATGAGGTAAGAGTTCAGAACAAGTGGCAAAACCTTTAAATTAAAGCCAGGCCATTCAAGGTGATGTCAGGGCGCACCTCTACACAAAATGAAAACTGAAAGAACTGCAGATACTGAAAATCAGAAACAAAAACAGAAATTACTGGAAAAGCTCAGCAGGTCTGGCAGCATCTGTGGAGAGAAAGGGTCTCTGTTCCGAGGAAGGGTCACTTGACTCTGATTTCTCTCCAAAGATGCTCCCAGACCTGCTGAGCTTTTCCAACAATTTCTGTCTTTGTTACTTCTTCACATAAAATGGGCAAGAGTACGGCAGATGGAATGTAAGGTGGCAACGTGAGAGGTTATCCTGTTTGGCAGGAGGAATGGAGATGTAGAGTATTTCCTAAATAGGGAGAGATTAGGAAGTGTCAATGTTCAAAGGGGCCTGAGAATCCATGCTCGGAAGTTGAAAGCCAGCATGCAGGCGCGGCAAACAATTCAGAAAGGCAACCAGTATGTTGGGCTTCATTGCAAGAGTACGGGAGTAAAAAGTCTTACTTTAGTTGTACAGAGCTTTGGTGAGGCTGCATCTGGAATATTGCATGCAGTTCTGGTCCCCTTATCTGAGGGAAGGTATACTGTCCACAGAGGGAGCACAGCAGAGGAACACCAGACTGACCCTTGGGATGGTAAGAGGGATCGAGGAGACTGGGCCTATAATTCTCTGGAGTTTAGAAGAATGGGAAGGGATCACAATGAAATTTACAAAATTCTGTCAGGGCTCAGTGTGGGGGGAGATGCAGGAAAGAGGCTCCTCCCCACCCTGGGCTAGGGACAGAGGGGTCTAGAACCAGAGGACACAGTCTCACAGTAAGGATTGAGCTGAGGTGGAATATCTTCTCTGAGAGGATGGTGAGTTCTTGGGTAAGTACTATAAGGTCATGATATTGGGACAGGAACAGCAATAATACTGCAGCAGTCTAACCTCAGACAAGGCAACAGTACACCTTGGTACACACAATCTAATTGCTGTATCTTGCCTTCATAGTCAATATTTTTTAAGCTTATTTTCCACTCTGTCTTTGCTCTCCCCCACCCAGAACCTTCTAAGGGTAGATCGCAAATCATGGAGCCTGCTGAGGGAAATCTGGCTTTGATGTCCCCATGACAATCACTTGTAGGAAAGATGCACATACATTGACACAGAGAGAGATGTCAGCTAATGTCTGCATGTGTCTTACATTCTGACAGTTGAAGTATTCGGTTTAAAAGTCTTGGCATTTGTTTTTCTGCGCAGTACTGGGTGAAATCTGCAGTTTGATTGGTCTGAATCCATCAATTCTCAACCAAGCGCTGTGCTCACGCACTGTGGAAGCCAAAGGCGATAAAGTGATGACAACATTATCTATTGCTCAGGTGAGGTGGTTCATTTGAAAGAAATCTAAAGAGTGATCAGTACCTGGGAGTGAGTGAAATAGAGCCATGGCTGTTACTGTTAACGTAATGCTTCCTTAATGGTTGGGGGTTGGATAGTTCAGTTGGCTGGAAGGCTGGTTGTGATGCAGTGTGCTACCAACAGTGTGAGTTCCTGCACTGGCTGAGATTACTGTGAAGGCCCTTCTTTCTCCACCTCTCCTCTTGCCTGAGGCATAATGACCGTCAGATTAGAATTACCACCAGCTATGGCTCTCTACTGAGAGAGCAGTCCTCTGGGACGAGGGTAACTTCACCTTCACCTGTTACTGTAAGGAGGAACTGGGCAGAAACAGCTTTCAGTTCGAACCTTTATAAGCACAGGAGACATTTTCACCCACTGAACTGGACTGGATACAAAGCCAAGTTCCAGAGCTGAAAGGCCCAGTGTCTCCTCCAGGGCATATATTGTGTTTCTCTCTCCCCTCGGTAAGTCATAAAGAATTCAAAGGATTTTACAGCATTATTCTGTTTTTAACTTGTGTGCACAGTTCTTGAACTAGTTCTCAATTTTTAACAGGATGAATAACATGCAATAACCTCATAATAAAGATATGTTTTTTTTGCACAGGGTTACTATGCACGTGATGCTTTGGCTAAAAACCTCTATAACCGCTTGTTTAACTGGTTGGTGAACCGAATTAATGAAAGTATCCAGGTAATTGGACACAGTAGGGGTCCTGTGTTCATCATACTGGGGCTCATTTGGACAAATGTCAGTGTTGTATTACTGAATCCCTCTCTAGAATGGGACAGTTGGCCCTAGTGCTGCTGGCAAATCTCAGTGGGTCTACTCATCGCTAATCTGCAGCAAAGTGCATTTGTATCAAGACTCCAACTGAGGATAATATTGGGTTGACTATGATGCCCCTCACAGTCAAATAGCTATCATAAAGTCATACGGCATGGAAAGAGGCCCTTTAGCCCATCAGGCTCCCAGCACTTGGCCCTTGTTCTTGTGCGTTCGGGCATTTCAAGTGTTCATCTAAATACTTCTTCAATGTTTTGATGGTTCCCACCTCTCCCACCCTCGTAGCCAGTGAGGTCTAGATTCCCACACCCTCTGGGTGAACAAGTTCTTCCTTAAATCCCTTCTAAACCTGCTGCCCCTTGCCTCAAATCTATGCCTCTCGGTTATTGGCCCCTCTATGAAGTGGAAAAGTTTCTCCCAATTATGCCCCTCAGAACTGTGTCCATCTGTGGACCCTCAGCCTTCTCTGCTTAAAGGAAAACAATCCCAGCTTATCCAGCTGTCTTCATCACTGAATCTAACCAGCCCAGGCAACAGCCGGGGTGAATCTCCTCTGCACCCTCCCCAGTACAATCACATTCTTCCTACAGTGTGGCGACCAAAACTGTACTCAGTACAGTGGCCTAACTAATGTTATATACAGCTCCGTCATAACCGCCCTGATCTTATATTTGATGCCTTGACTATTAAAGGCAAGTATCTCATATGCCTTCTTATCCACATTATCTACCTGTCCTGCTGCCTTCAAGAGCCTGTGGACATGCACAGCAATGTCCCTGTGAGGCTCTGTACTTTCTACAGTCCTACCATCGTGTAATCCTTTGTGTTGCTAGTGCTCCTGAAATGCATCACTTCATACTTTCCAGGATTAAATTCTATTTACCACATTGTTGATGCTCATGTTATTCTCAAACTTACAGATCATACTGCCTGTATTCATATCTAAATCATTAATACACACAATAAATGGTAAGGGCCCCAGCACAAAACCTTGTGGGTTGCCACTGGACTCAGGCTTCCAGTCATGAAAATGCCCTTCCACTATCACCCTCTGCCTCCTGCCACGCAACCATTTTTGGATCCAATGTGCCAAACTGACCTGGATGCCATGGGCAGTTACCTTCTTGACCAGTCTTCCATGTGCCATTTTGTCCAAAGCCTTACTGAAGTCCATGAAGATTATATCCACAGCGCTACCCTCATTCACACATCTAGTCACCTCCTCAAAAAACTCAATCATATTTGTTCCACCTGATCTCCCCCGACAAAGCCATGCTGACTATCCTTGATTAACCCTTACCCCTCCAGGTAGAGGCTAATTCTGTTCCTCAGGATCTTTTCCAACAGTTTTCCTCCCACAGATGTTAGGCTCACTGGTCTGTTGTTTCCTCGTTTATCCCTACCACTCATCTCGAATCATTCACATATGAATGATAGCCATTTGTTCCAGGTTCTGGAGTAATATCAGTGGAATTTATTATTGTATGAGAGAGTGCCTTCAGAACAGAAGAGGAGATTGGGAGTTGAACACTGGAATGGAAAAGGAGAGATTATTAAGATGTCTCACATTCTTCAGGAGTTGGCGGTGTACTATCACTGGCTTAGAAATCCTAAGATCCAGTCTCTGGGGACATGGGGTTCAAATCCTACTGTAGTAGCTGCTAGAAATTTAACGTTATGTTAATAAACCTGGACTAGAAAGTTAACCTCAGCAAGTGCAGCCATAAATCTATCATTAATTGTGGTAAAAACCTATCTGCTTCACTAATTTCCATTTTAAGGAAGGAAATCTGCCATCCTTACCTGGTCTGGCCTAAGTATGACTGTGGACCCAGAGCAATGCGGTTGTCTCTTCTGTGCTCACTGAAATGGCCAAGTGAGCCACTCAGTTCCAGGACAGTTAGGGATGGGCAACAAATGCTGGCCTTGACAGTGACACCTACATCCCATGAAAAAATAAAGAGGCAAAACAAACAGCATTATGAAAAATGAGATTAATTAGAATCATTTCCATTGAAGGTGAAAGGCAAGATCCAGAAGAAAGTGATGGGAGTGTTGGACATATATGGATTTGAGATTTTGGAGGTGAGTTTGCATTTTTCTTGTCGAACAATTCCAGAGCAAGGCAGCATTACAGAATGCCAGGGAGATTTGGCATGATGGACAGCACTGCTGGTGGGAACCGGGCTGATAACAGCAAATACTACACAGTATTGACAACCCTGTAGCCCCGATATAGGATTCCAGGAGCCCCAGGACCTTCTGGAGGGATTATTTTTTTAAAAAGTCATTGTTTGTTTTCCCCCATTTATTTGAGTTGGCCCGGTATGAAAACTTTGAGTGAATTTTATTTCTGCTTCTGATAATTGGCCTTCTTGAAGGTTCATCTTGATGTTTTTTGGTGGCTCCAAGCTCTACTAATTTCTGATCGGAGTGGTGTTCCTTTGCTGTTAGCTTGATACTTTGATCGATTTTGTTGTGATCTGTTCTGTTTGTTTATTTTTGAGCCGTGAGATTTTTCTCTCCTTAGAATTCCTCCACACTTGGAGGAGCAGAGACTAACCATCTCGCAGCCAGTGTGAATGGTTAGTGACATGCAATTGCCTGTTTGCTTTCATACCCACCCCATGTTTTCAGGGAATTGCTTTGGTTCTCTTATGTGCCTTCTTTACTCGTGAGTCTGAGAGCGTTTTCACCTCCACGCTGCAAGTTTGAGATTCAAAAACCTCACCATGGGGTCTTGAAAATCTAGGCTGATGCTCTCAGGAGGAGCTGCATTGTTCAAGGTGAAAGCTTTCAAATGCATTGCCTTCCCGCAGCCATTATTAGAGGAAGAATCCCTAGTGTCCCATCATAGAATCCCTATAGTGTGAAAGCAGGCCATATGGCCCTTCAAGTCCACACTGACCCTCTGAAGAGCATTGCAACTGGCACAGTGGCTCAGTGGTTAGCATTGCAGCCTCATAGCATCAGGGACCCGGGTTCAATTCAGGCCTCGGGCAACTGTCTGTGTGGAGTTTGCACATTCTCCCCGTGTCTGCGTGGGTTTCCTCCCACAGTCCAAAGATGTGCAGGCTAGGTTGATCGGCCATGCTAAACTCCCCGTAGTGTTCAGGGGTGTGTGGGCTATAGGAGGATGGGTCTGGTTGAGATGCTGTGTGGGTCGGTGTGGACTTGTTGGGCCAAAAGGCCTGTTTCCACACTGTAGGAAATCTAATCTAACCTAATCCAACCCAGACTCATCCCTGTCAAACAGCTAACCTACACATCCCTGGACACTACAGGCAGTTTAACATGGCCAGTCCTCCTACTCTGCACCTCTTTGGACTGTGGGAGGAAACCCACGCAGACATGGGGAGAACGTGCAAACTCCAGCAGTCGCCTGAGGGTGGAATCGAACCCGGGTCACGGGCACCGTGAGGCAGCAGTGCTAACCACGGAACCACTGTACAATTCTGAGCCGATATTTATTCTTCAGTCGATACAGATACTGCTGTCATTATCACCATTATCGCTCTGCTGTTTGTTGGAGCTTGCTGTGCACAAATTGGCTGTCATGTTTCCTACAATGATAACAATCAGCACCGACTCAAAGTGTTTTGGGATGGCTTGTGGTTGTGAAAGGCGCCGTAGAAATGCAAGTTCTTTATCCGAGGAGCTTCATACACTGTTTCAAACCTCCCACTTATGTCTTCTCTTAGGACAATAGTTTCGAGCAGTTTGTGATAAACTACTGTAATGAGAAGCTGCAGCAGATCTTCATTGAATTGACATTAAAAGAGGAGCAGGAAGAGTACATACGAGAGGTAAGCTACCCCTTAATTCCCTTTACGTACGCAATACATATTCATTAAGATGGGAAGACCCAGAACCCACTGTGCACGGAGCTTGATTCTTATTCTGAAAGCAACAAACGCTGCAGATCGCAGCAGGTCAGACAGCGTCCTCAGCATTTGTTGTTTTCAGTTCAAATTCCAGCATCTGTAGTGATTTGCTCATACCTTGACTCTTATTCTGTTTTTCAGGGGATCGAATGGATGCAGATTGAATACTTTGACAATGCCATCATCTGTGACCTGATCGAAAATGTACTTGTTCACATTTTCACTCCTTTAGTTGTTATTTTTGTATTCCCTCACACTGTGGATGAGTATGTATGCCAGCAATGTATATTCTTCTGTCAATTAATTATTTTAATGCGCAAACTGCACCGTTCCTCCTGTTGGTAAATGTAAATACCTTGAACACAATCTCCCTGTTTAACAAGTTGTACAACTGAGAAAAGTCTTAGATCCAGTGACTGGTCACTGCTGAATTAGCAGCCTCAATGGCCTTTCCCAAAAAGTGAGGGCAGGACTGAGTCTGGCTGTGATCACACATGCATATGTAGAATTCTGCAGTATCAAAACAGGCCATTCAGCCCATTGGGTCCACACCAACCCTCTGAAGAGTATCCCACTCAGACCCATCCTGCAGCCCTGCATTCCCCATGGCTAACCCACCTACAGGTAATCAAGCCTGGCCAATCCACCTAACCTGCACGCCTTTGGACTGTGGGAGGAAACCAGAGCAAACCCACACAGACACGGGGAGAATGTGCAAACTCCACACAGTAGCCCGAGGGGGAAATGAATCCAGGACCCTGAGGCATCAGTGCTAACCACTGAGCTATCGTGCCACTCACCCTTTTCATTAAAGTATACAAAAGCATCTGGAGCTCATGAAACTGTAGCCAAGTACATACCAATGGTCCGAGAGGAGGTGTGATTAGAAATTAGGGCTAGGGTCAGGAAAAGGAATCAAGTAACACTAAGAAGATAATGCTGGCCTTTCAAATGAGCTGAGATATTGCTTGTTGTTTCGCAGGGTAAGAAAGGCATTCTGGCAATGTTGGATGAAGAATGTCTCCGGCCAGGTCTCATCACTGAAATTACTTTCCTCAAGAAATTAAACCAGGTCTTTTCTGGCCATCAGCATTTCGAGAGCAAGCAGACGATGAATTCCAAGTTCATCACTGACATGACACTGACTGAGAGCTGCTTCCGTGTACAACACTATGCAGGAAAGGTGAGCACTTTGCTCCACACAGTATTATTCGCCACTGTTTGGAATTTCTGATGCATTGCCTCTCAACCACTCAAGAGGGCAGACAGAATCTTAAGATAACATCCCGATTGAAAGATGCCCCTTTCAGCAATGCAGTGCTCCCTTCAGCGCTGACCCTCCGACAGCGCCCCTGCTCCCTCGGCACTGACCCTCTAACAGAGCTCACTCCCTTGATCCTACATTGAAATGTCAGCCTGAGGTTTGTGTTTAAGTCACATCTGCGATCTGTGGATCCGTTCATACTCACAAACCGACTGGCCAACATTTGTTCCACCATGTTGTTGTGCCAGAACACTACCTATCCTGGACCAGCATCAGCTCAGCACCAAAATTTAGAATTGGCACCACGTTTCCAGGAAGGATCTTCAAAGCTGGAGCCACCATCCGGCTCAGTGGATTTGTTTCGGATTCTGTTCAATCCTGATGTGCGCAGACTCCCCAATGTATGAGCCAGGATCACGCCCGGTGTAATTTCCAACCTCTCCACTGGACCAAATCTTACTTGGGTAATCTTCAAGAGAGTGAGTGGCAACTGAGAAACTGCACTCGACAGCAGTGAGCAATCTCAGGAAAGGGGAGCCAGAGGAAAATGTCCAAATTCATTTTCATTCTTCTTCTTCCAGGTAACATACAATGTTACGGAGTTCATAGACAAGAACAATGACCTCTTGTACCGTGACCTGTCCAAGGCCATGTGGCAGGCCAAGCACAAGCTCATCAAGTCCCTTTTCTCTGAAGGGAACCCAAAAGAGACATTGCTGAAGAGGCCACCCACTGCTGGCTTCCAGTTCAAGGCATCTGTAGGGGTCCTCATGAAGAATCTTCTGGCTAAGAACCCAAACTACATCAGGTAGGACTCTTCCCACATTATCCCTTGGTTGAGGGGTTGTCAATTTAGAAATCGAGCAATTGATTTGGTGATATTTCTGAAGATCACGGCAGTCACGCGGGAGACTGATTAGTCATGGGTTGTTGCAGTCACTCTCTCCTCTAAACAAGTGTTCCTGTTCTGTCTGCCTCAGCTCCACTGAGCTCAGAGGAGGCTGGAAGAACTGTTCAGATGCTCATTTCACTGACTTTATTTAAAATTAGAGACAGAAACACAGCTGTAAAGAAAAACGCTTTCTGCCTGTGTCTCCATCTTTAACAGAGTTTTTATTGATCAAAACAAGCTGTTGCGGGCCTCTGCGTATGGATTTTTTCTTGTTCTCAGGATATAGGCACAACTTGCGAGCCTGGCATTTTACTGCCCATCCTCTAGTTGCCCTGCGATAATGGTGGTAAGGTTCAACTGGGTGGCTTGCCAGCATCACTTCAGAGGGCAATTGGGTACATTGGCGTGGGACTGAAGACTGGACCAGGAGAGTGGGGACCCTTCCCTGCAGGGCATATAAACAGCATGTGCCAAGTCTACTTGCACCATCTTGGCATAGTTCTCTTGAAATGGTTAACCAAATGTTACCCTACCCTGTGCTAACCCCTCACAGATGCATAAAACCCAACGACACCAAGTCCCCAAACAAGTTTGTGGATCAGCTGGTGCAGATACAGGTCCGGTACCTGGGCCTGATGGAGAATGTGCGGGTGCGAAGGGCAGGCTATGCATATCGACACTCCTACAAGCCCTGCCTGCAGCGGTACAAGATGCTTTGCAAACAGACATGGCCGAATTGGAAGGGGAATGACCGGTAAGGACTGCTTCCTCAGAACTGCGGCGTGCAGGCTAATGAAGGGGAGGTGCCTGAGTTGGACTGGGGTGGACAAAGTCAGAAGTCAGACGACACCAGGTTATAGTCTTTTGGAGCAGATTTTAACCAGGACTATAACCTGGTGTTGTGTGACTTCTAACTTCATTCTAAAGAATGCAAAACATCTGCCCCCAATATCTTAATGAGTGGGTGCAGTACCCGGGATAGAGCAGAGAGTCCAAGAATGATGCGCGTACTAAAAATTGATAGGACAGTCTGGATGCTACCATTAGCCTCAGTGTCCCTGAGGTTGACAAGTTGCTGCCAAGTGTTTGTAGGTGGAAGGTAATGTTGATGCTCTGATCTGTTTAATGCCTGGCACCTCACACTCAAACCACATGGAAACAATCTCTGCTTGGGTGAAGAAATAAGCAGCAACCGGCTGTGCCTCTCAGGAAGAAGACCCAGGCCCCAATTCCACTGAGAATTTGGCAATCGGAGTCCACTGTGTATTTGCTTACTGGTCTCAAATCAAGTTAAAAATGAGATACAAATGCCAGAGAAAGGACCAACAGCATCTGTGTAGAGAGAAACAGTTAACATTTCAAGTCCAGTGACCCTGCTTCAGAACTTCAGATTAAGCAGCCATACTGTCATCCCCTGCTTACCAGCATTTCTATGCTCTGGTCTTTTTTTTTAAAGCGATGGTGTGAGAGCCCTTTTGACAGAGTTAAATATACCCCGAGAGGAATATGCATTTGGACAGACAAAGATCTTTATCAAAAATCCACGAACAGTGAGTATTTGACAATTAAGACAACTACCGCATGATTCCAAATGTTTCAAAAGAACTGTTGCTGCTGTGACTGGGGAAGAGTGATCTCAAAGCTCTCCCCGAGGACGTGTCAGTCCATGAACACTGGGCCTGGGGTAAACCCGGGCAATTCTGTGCCATTCAAGGGAAAAGCGTTGAATGTTTTCGAGAAGGAGTTAGATATAGTTCCTCGGGAGCCAAAGGGATAGAAGGATATGGGGGTGGGGAAGGAGTGGGGGACAATCAACCGCAATTGTATTGACTGGGGCACCAGGGCTGGAAGGGACAAATGGACTACTCCTGCTTCTGTTTTCTGTGGTTTTATCTGAACTGTTTGATGTTTGCCCCTTTGCTTTTATAAAAGGACATAATTGACAGGAGCAGAGTCTCAGCTTTATGAAACGTTTAATGAGATTGTTGCTTCTCACTGAAACCCATTTTGATGATTCCTGCCTGTCTTTCAGCTCTTTGACCTGGAAGATCGACGACGCATTCAGATAGGATTCCTGGCTACCTTGATTCAGAAAACATACCGTGGCTGGAAATGCCGGACCCACTTCCTCTTGATGAAGAAAAGTCAGATTGTGATCTCGGCCTGCTTCAGGGGACATAATGTAAGTCTGGGTCTCACAAAGCCAGTGAGACAGACCAGATACTGAGATTTTCACATCCAAAGACCACCTCAGTGATTTGCCTTAATTTTAAGTCGAACAAGATTCACCAAATTCAAGACGTTTCCTCTTTCCTTTGTTGTAGGTGACCTGAGAATGATTTTGCGCAAAACCAAAGCGTTTACCCGAATTACTGAATCGTTTCTTCCATTTCAGGAGCAAGCATTCCCCAAATTAGAGCTCCCACAGAAAAAGAGAGCACCACAATGTCACTAGAAAGGAACACCCGCGTGGCTAAGTCAAAAACATAACAAGAAAACCACTGAGGAAGCATCAAAAGTGGGCGTTGTTCTTGTGAGAAATTTGACTGTTTTGTTTAATAAATCTGGAACAAAAAGCTGGTATCAGTAAAAGTGTACAAAAAACCCAACTCTTCCACAAACATCTCTTTAAGAAAGGAGGCCAGCCATTTTTATTTAGCCAGTCTGGGCCTATACACGACTTCAGCCCACGTGCTCACAGCTAACTCTGAATTGTCCTATGAGGCAGCTAAAGTAAAGGGTTCTCGAGGCAACAAAGGACAATCAGTTAAAGGTAGCTCTTCAACTGACATTCCCATCCTGAGTTTAAAAGAAAACCTACTGACAATCACTGTTTGAACCTCAAACATAAAGGATGGCTTTGTGATCACCGTAATGGTGGCTGGTGATGTTTACTGCTTCACCAACTCCAGGGAATAAAATTGGTGTTGGATAAGGGATACACCTATTGAAACCAAACTCAGCAAAAAGTTTCGTTGTTAACTCCATCTTTTTTATGTGTAATTCCTCACAGCAACAAAAGAAATACAAAAGATTGAAGCAAGCCATCATCGTCCTTCAGGCCTGCACCAGGGGCTGGAAGGTGAGAATTGTTTGAGTTTCTGTGGGAGATGACAAGTGTATCGAGGGACGGATGAAACATGTTAATGATGGCGTCCATATGCTACTGCTAGTTTGACTTGTGGGGGAGGGCAGTGAAAGAGTGTTCTTTTCAGAGACTGTTTGCTCCATGACAGGAGTGAGAATGTCAGCAAAATTTTGGTCTTGAGCCAGACATAGGGAGATTAATTAATTGTGCAGTGCCTTGACTGACAGCCACTCACAGGCAATGAGTCATACCCAGTAACTATGACATTTACTGCGTGGCATCTGACTGGAAACTAACAGAAAAAGTCAACATGGAGTGTTTGTGAGAGATTAGAAATGATAACAGAGTACACTTAAAATCAATCCAGCCACACAGGATTCCATGGTGACATGTCCTGAGAGATCCGACTCGAGCATTTTATTGTTTAACGTCTGAAGCTCAGAGATAACAGTTGTTACTTCCCTTTGAACCTCTATGATAATGTCACAAATGAGCTGACTATGTGGAATTATTAATTTAGGTACTACATGACAAACTCACAGAGACCCAGATATGTCTAATTCTCACATTAATTTAATGCCCAGGTTATTAATCCAGAAACCCAGGCTGATGTTCTGGGGACTCATGTTTCAATCCCACCACAGAAATTTTAATTCAATAAAACACAATTTTTAAAACAAGTTAAATAAGAAGCCACCCCTCAATGACAAACCACGCAACCATTGTCAATGTTCATAAAAACCTCTCATCTAGTTCACGAATGTCCTTCAGGGAAGGAAATCTGCCATCCTTACCTGGTCTAGCCTACATGTGACTCCAGACCCACATCCGATGTGGCTGACTCTCAGCCATCCTTTGCAATGACCAAGTCAGACACTTAGTTATATCAAATTGTTACAAAATCTGAAGGGAAGGAAATTGGATAGACTACCCTGCATCAACCTACAACAGCAAACCCAATCCGGTTAA
The DNA here is from genome assembly GCF_030684315.1 of Stegostoma tigrinum. Lineage (NCBI taxonomy): Eukaryota > Metazoa > Chordata > Chondrichthyes > Orectolobiformes > Stegostomatidae > Stegostoma > Stegostoma tigrinum. Next base: position 19,144,459 of record NC_081404.1, read on the forward strand.
TCTTGCAAAATTCTCCTTCTTGCCCCACCCCGACTGATGAATCAGTTCTCCTCCATGCTGAACAAAGCTTGGAGGAAATACTGAGGATGGTAAGGGTACAGAGTGTACTCGGGGTGGGGAATTTCGATGTCCACCACCAAGAGTGGCTCAGCAACAGTGCTACTGATCAAGCTGGTTGGGTCCTAAAGGACATAGCTGCTGGACTGGGTTGCAGGCAGGTAGTGAGGGAACCAAGAGGCAAAAATATACTTGACCTCACCCTTGTCAATTTACCAGCTGCAGATGCATCTTTACCGGAAGCAGTGACTACCATACAGCCAAACAGATTTAGCAACTCAGGACTGGGCAGCCATGAGGAACTGTGAGCCATCATTAGCAGCAGAACTATACTCCAGCACAATCTGTAACCCCATGGCCCGGCATATCCCCCACTCAACCATGACCATCAAGCCAAGGGAACTTGCAGGAGGGCACGCCAGGAGCAGCACCAGGCCGTACCTAGAAATGAGGTGTCAACCTTGTGGAGATATGACACATAACTATTTGCGACAGAGTGATAGAACTAAGTAATTCTACAACTGCTTCTCCCTATCTCAGTAACCTTCAGTTCATACACCCCCTCAATATCTCTGTTACCCCCTCCATCCCCCTGCACCCCGCGCTGTCTCCGTCGCCCCCTCCGTCCCCCTGCACCCCGCGCTGTCTCCGTCGCCCCCTCCGTCCCCCTGCACCCCGCGCTGTCTCCGTCGCCCCCTCCGTCCCCCTGCACCCCGCGCTGTCTCCGTCGCCCCCTCCGTCCCCCTGCACCCCGCGCTGTCTCCGTCGCCCCCTCTGTCCCCCTGCACCCCGCGCTGTCTCCGTCGCCCCCTCCGTCCCCCTGTACCCAGCGCTGTCTCCGTCGCCCCCTCCGTCCCCCTGCACCCCGCGCTGTCTCCGTCGCCCCCTCCGTCCCCCTGCACCCCGCGCTGTCTCCGTCACCCCCTCCGTCCCCCTACACCCCCCTCCCTGTCTCTGTCACCCTGACAACCCCTCCCCGTCTCTGTCCCCCTACACCCCCCTCCCAGTCACCCACACCCTCCTCCCTGTCTCCGTCACCTCCCCTACCCCCTACACCCCCCTCCCTGTCTCCGTCTCTCCGACACCGCCCTCCCCGTCTCCGTCTCTCCGACACCGCCCTCCCCGTCTCCGTCACCCCGACACCCCCCTCCCCGTCTCTCCGACACCGCCCACCCCATCACCCTGACAACCCCTCCCCGTCTCTCCGACACCGCCCACCCCATCACCCTGACACCCCCCTCCCCGACACACCCTCCCCGTCACTCCGACACCCGCCTCCCCGTCTCCGTCACCCCCCTCCCCGTCTCCGTCACCGCCCTCCCCGTCTCCGTCACCCCGACACCCCCCTCCCCGTCTCGCCGACACCGCCCACCCCATCACCCTGACAACCCCTCCCCGTCTCTCCGACACCGCCCTCCCCGACACCCCCTCCCCGTCACCCCGACACCCCCCTCCCCGTCTCCGTCACCCCCCTCCCCGTCTCCGTCACCCCCTCCGTTACCCCGACACCCCCCTCCCCGTCACCCCCTCCGTCCCCCTACACCCACCCCCCTCCGTCTCCCCAACACCCCCCTCCCTGTCTCTGTCACCCTGACACCCGCCTCCCCGTCATCCCCTCTGTCCCCCTACACCCCCCTCCCCATCTCCGTCACCCCCTCCGTCCCCCTACACCCGCCTCCCTGTCTCCGTCACCTCCCCTACCCCCTACACCCCCCTCCCTGTCTCCGTCTCTCCGACACCGCCCTCCCCGTCACCCCGACACCCCCCTCCCCGTCACCCCCCTCCCCATCTCTCCGACACCGCCCACCCCATCACCCTGACACCCCCCTCCCCGTCTCTCCGACACCGTCCACCCCATCCCCCTACACCCCCCTCCCCGTCTCTCCGACACCCTCCTCCCCATCACCCCCTCCGTCCCCCTACACCCCCCTTCCCGTCTCTGTCATCTCCCCTACACCCCCTCCCCGTCACCCCCTTCATCCCCCTACACCCTCCTCCCTGTCTCCGTCACCTCCCCTTCCCCCTACACCCCCCTCCCCATTTTCGTCATCTCCCCCTCTCCCTCACCTCCCCCACCCCCATTCCTGTCACCTCCCCAGCCCCCTACACCCCTCCCCATCTCTGACACTTCTCTTTCTCCATCACCCCCTCCATCCCCCCTACAGACCCTCTCTATCTCCACCACACCCTCCAGTCCCCTACACCCCCTCCCTGTCTCCGTCACCTTCTCCAACACCCTACACCCCCTCCCTATCCGTCATCACCTCCCACTCCCTACACTTTTCCCTATCTCTGTGCTCCTCAAATTCTGGCTTCTTCCCCCTCTTATTTCCATCGCTTGACTATTAGTGGCTGTAATTTCAGTTGCCTGGGAGACTGTTAGTCAGGGGATGGCGTTTTGGGCCTGCAGTCCCATCATAAATCTGTCCACCTCTCTCTCTCTGCTCCTTTAAAATGCTCCTGAAAACCTGTTTCTCTGACTCTGAGCCTTCGGAGAGATTCTGGCAGATGACCTGAACTTCCAGTCACTGTTATTGCCTGATTTGTACTCCTGTGAACAGTTTACGATGTTAAGTAATGGTAAAGAACTTGTCAAACGAAAGTTGTGTTTTCTTTTTAAATTTCAATATTAACTAATAGTTAATTGCACGAGCTTGTTTAGATGCACTTTCTGCACCTCCAGCCCTCTCAATCTTGTCATGAGATAAGATTACTGTTTCTCGTTGCAGGTTCGGAAAACCCAGAGAGATCTCAGGCAGGAGAAGCGGCGTGCCGAAGCTGCCTCTCTCATTGCAGCTTATTGGCATGGTTACCAGGTAACAGGGTGAGGCGGGGTGGGGGGCAATACTGCTTTTGGTCGGCTGCTTCTTTAATAAGCTGCATGCCCTGTGTTACTTGTTGCACTTCAAACAACGTTCCTGGCGGTCTTTGCAACCTCTTAACATGTGATTTTTCACATGACATATTTACGTGTCTAGCAATTGGCTATGGCTCACCAGGAAGCATTCTTCACTCAAGTCAGAAGATCACGAGTTCAGTTCCAGGGACTGGAACATAAATCAGTGCTGACCGAGGGGTTGCTACACTGTGTGAACTCTTAAGCAAAGGGTGCTTCAGCTCCTGCAGAAAGATCTAATCAACACAATCTCAAAAATGAGCAATGCCATTCTCTTCACTCCCTCATCAACTATCTGACTGACCACACCATTTCCCAAAGTGCCAATGAAATACAGAAAATAGGAGTAGGCCATTCAGCCCCTTGAGCCTTCTACCCCATTCAATGGGATCACAGCTGATCATCCTCCCCCCATCCCCTTTGATCCCTTTTGTTCCCACAAGCACGATCTCGAACTCCTTCTCAAAAACCTTCAATGTTTTGGCCCCAACCCCTTTCTATGGCAGAGAATTTCACAGGCTCACACCCCCACTCTCTGGGTGAAGACATTTCTCCTCATCTCAGTCCTACCCTGTTTCCTTTATACTGTCAGCCCCTGGTTCTGGACCATTCCTCTCCCTGGTCATTGGGAACATCCTTGCCGCATTCCCCTCCACTGTCTCATTCTGTCAGAATTTACAGGTGAGATTCTCCCCCTTCTCATTTTTCTAAACTCCAGGTGGGATGAGGTATAGCATTAACACTTTAAAACTATGTCCCCTCATAATAGCTACCTCCACCCTAGGAAAAAGTCTCTGGCTATCAAAGGCTTAGTACAAGAGGAATTGAACATAAAAGTGAGCGCATTACGCTTCAGTTATACAGGGCACTGGTGAAACCACATCTCATGTGCAGTGTATGTTTTGATCTTTTGAAAGTTGTTCAGAGGAGATTTATGCAGTTGATGTCTGGAGTAAGCAGGTTGTCTTACAAGGCTGGGCTTGTTTCCACTGGAGTTTCAAAGGATGAGAGGTGATTTGATAGCAGTGTGTAAGATTGTGACTGGTCTGGACAAAGTGGATGTGGAAACAATGTCAGAGATAGTGGGAACTGCTGATGCTGGAGAATCTGAGATAACAAGGTGTAGAGGTGGATGAACACAGCAGGCCAGGCAGCATCAGAGGAGCAGGAAAGCTGATGTTTCGGGTCTGGACCCTTCTTCAGAAACGGGGGATGGGAAGGGGGTTCTGAAATAAATAGGGAGACGGGTAGGCGATGATAGAAGTTGGATACAGGAGCAGACAGGTGGAGAGAAGACGGACAGGTCAAGGTGGTGGGGACGAAGCCATTAAAGATGACGGTAGGTAGGGAGTTGGGAGGGGGGTTGGTCAGTGAGGAGGGAGAGGTGGGAGGGAAGACGGACAGGTCAGGAGGGCAGGATGAAGCTAGTAGGTAGGAAGTGGGAGCGGGGGTGGGGGTTGGTCAGTGAGGTGGGAGGAGCAGATAGGTGGGAGAAAAGACGGACAGGTCTTGGGATGAGGTTGGGGGTGGGAGATTTTGAAGCTTGTAAAGTCCACATTGAGACTGTTGGACTGCAGGGTTCCCAGGCAAAGTACGAGGCACTGTTCTTCCAGCCTTTGGGTGGCATCGTTATGGCACTGGAGGCGGCCCAGGATGGACATGTCATCCATGGAGTGGGAAGGAGAATCAAAATGATATGCAACTGGGTGGTGTTGTCGTTTGTCACGAACTGAGCATAAGCGTTCCACAAAGCGGTCTCCAAGCCAATGTTTCTGCTTGTAGGTGAGTCCAGAGCAAGGGGACTAGGGAACACCCTTTCAGGATTGAGATGAGGAAATTTTTTTCCTCAGAGGTCATGAGACTTTGGAGTTCTGCCTCAGAATGTAGTGGAGACAGAATCATTGAATATTTATTAAGACACACTTGGATTGATTCCCTCGCCTCACAATAATGTACTGTTACTAGGGGAAGATGGGAATGTAGAATTCAGAAATAGTTTAGCTATGACCTTGTTGTATGACAGAACAGGCCCGAAAGGCTGAGGAGCCAAACGCTCCTATTTCACACTGAAAACAACAGATGCTGGAGATCACAGCAGGTCAGGCAGCATCCCCGAAGAGACAGCAAGCTAATGTTTCAAGTCTAGATGACTCTTCATCAGAGCTGACGTGAAGTGTGGAGGGGTCAGCATTTGTACTGTAGTTTGGCGGTGGGAGGGTGGTAAGAAGGGTATTTGCTGCAGGGTGCTGTTGGAGAAAAGATGCTGATGTTTGAGCTAAAGTGATGGGAATGTGAGAATGGCAGGACAATGGCGTGTCTAACTGCCAGAGCGGGAAGGACAGACTGTCCTAGTGGGGTGTGGGGAGGGGAGAGAAGGTGACAGAGAATGGAACAAAGTGATGCTCAAAGAAAGGGAAGGAATGGGTTCACAATGTGAAGGCATTGAACTCAATACTGAGCCCAGAAGGTTGTAAGGTGCTGAGCCTGAAGATGAGATGTTGTTCCTCCAGTTTGTGCTGTGATTCACTGGAACCCTGCAGTGTGCCGAGGACAGAAGTGAAAATGGATTAAAGGAGAAACTGTTCAGTGAGAGAACAAGTTCAGCTAGGCAGAGGAGAGTGGCGGTGAATGGGGAGTATCTAGGTCTCTGGTCGAGGAAGAAGCCAAGAGCTTACAGGCTGTCCTGGTGGGGAATGGAGGTATAGAGGGATTGGACATCCATGGTGAACAGCACACAGTTAGGGCCAGGGAACTGGAAATTGTGAGTATGGTGGAGGGCATCAGAGGAATCATAGATGTAGATGGGCAGGATCTGGACAAGGGTGGAGGGAAGGCTGGAGGAAATGAGCTCAGTGGGGCTGGAACAGTCTGATATGATGGGACTACCGGGTCAGTCTGGTTTGTGGATTTTGGGAAGGAGATAGAAACGGGCTGTCCAAGGTTGGGAGACACATCAACGGCTGGGGTTGGGGGACAACAGAAAGTGATGGCATCTGAGGGCTGGAAAAGGGGTGGGTGCTGAGGAACAGTCTGCAGGATGGATGTTGGAGTCCATAACTGTTTTACAAGTTTGTATGCATCTTGTTTTCTGTGCTGTTCCCCATGCTCCCACTGTCTCTGTGCTCCTGTTTTCACCTCCCCCCACACTAGATATTTAGACGGGCCCTACGATGAAAAGCAGGCACCCCACCTGACAGATATGTGGAAATAATGCTTTTAAGAAAATAGGCGTTTACCAGAATGCTTCACATGCAGCATGTGTCATCAGTATTATAAAATATTATGCTCTAAACTAGTTTTATCAAATATTATGAAGTGTACTATAAATATTGTATAAGGTATCAAACTCTAAACTATTATATATTGTAAGAGTGTTATCATAAAAGGTGTGGGAAGGGAGGTCTGTGATTGTTAATCCAGTTGAAAAGGGGTTCTTCAACAAAAGAATTTGTGAACCACAAATGACACTAGGAAGCTAAGACAAATTAACTTAAGATCTATATTTTTATCTTGAGCAGAAAACTTGTCCACAGCTTGTGTAACTCGCTCTTTGTGACCTCAGGTACGAAAAAGCCATAGGAAGTACTTCAAAAGTAATGCTTCAAAGACAATCCGTAACTTCATCATGTCTTCAATTGTAAGTTTGTGCTATGGTTTGTAATTAATGGTTGGTTAAGTTATGAAGGTCATAGAGGGGAGGCTGTTGGTGATGGGGAATAGAGCACCAGCCATTTTGCATCTAATGCTGGCAATGAACACTCTCAGGTATACCTTTATCAAGCTACATTTCAGAACCCATACCATCCTGACATCAAACTGATACCCACATTCAGAAAAACCACTGCTTGCTGGACCAGTGGGACATTTCCACATTTCGGTGAACTCTGTGAATGAGATTGTCCAGTGACACCGAATTAGTAATAACGGTGGTTAAATGTGAATTTCTGAAAGAAACAATCACTCAGCTTTGTTTCCTCTTTGCACTTTGTGGGTTTCCTACTGTTTGGATGCCTTCTGTATCTGGGTGATGGATCTTTCTGTGAATGCTGCTGAGTGGGATATCCATGTGGATAAGCCTGTCAGCACATCCTTCATTTTATCCTGCACCATCAGCATTTAGCGGACCAAGAGATACAAGGTCATCGAGTGGCAGGAAAGTAGTTTTGTGGTAGCAATTTATCAATGCCGAGATCTTGGTCATGTTGGATGTGGTTGGAGAGAAGAGGGAGGTATAGGTGATCCTGTACAGAGAACCAGACAGTTACTTAGAGTGTTAGAGCCTAAAAGTCAGTCAGCTGTCTGACTGTCCCTTCCTTGGGAATATGATGGACAACATTAGACAATCTAGAGGAGTGTGTATTGTTTTTAAGGTATGAAGAAAGATGTTGGCACCTAATAAATGTGGCGTCCCCACACAATGTATTGTGTTTGGATGCATATAGGAAAATAATGTTTTAAAAATACAATAACTTTCTTTTCTTTCATCCTTAAAGATACAAAAATACTTTCTTGGCCTAAAGAAGTCACTACCCTCAATGTCTCCAACAGATAAGAAGTGGCCAGCACTGCCTTATCTCTTCTTGGAAAAAACTGACCAGCAACTGAAGAAGATTTATTACCTCTGGAAGGTCAGAAAGTTAAAACAATGAAGGCTTCAGCCTAAGATTCTATGTGACTAGTCTATCCTTATATTATTCTGCAACAGCATTATATAATGCACCATTTAGCTGAACACAGAACAGATGTGTTGCAATAGGAAGCCACGCAGCCCTTCATACCTATTTTGCCATTGAATGAGATCATGGCTGTTTTGTATCTTAAAGTTTCATCTACCCTCTGCTTCTATATCCCTTAATGCCCCTGCCTAACAAAATTCAATCTCAGTTGAGATTTCAAATGACTTCTAGCTTCAACAGCTATTTGAGGGGTGGGAAGTTTCAGATGCCCACTGACCTCTATGAAAGTAAGTGATTCCTAGATAAGCCTGGCTCTTAATATTTTAAGGGTCTGCCCCCCTCAGTTCTGATCTCCCCAATTAGTGAAAAACTATTCTGTCAACCCCATTAAACCCTTTAATAATATAAAACCTCCTTGATCTCCTACATTCAAGGGAATACCAACCCAGTTTGTGTAGCCCATCCTCATAATTTAATGCTATTTTGCTGTTGAGGTTTTGAATTGATCTTGTCCTTAAAAGCCTGTTCCCTTGTGCTTCTTTATGCAACTCAGTGTCAATTGTGTTTGACTTACACGCCTATGAAGTGCCTGGTGATGGGTTATTGTATTGAAAGTACTGAATGCAAGTTGCTGTTGTTGCTAAACTGCTGTTCGCCCTGAGCCTGGCCTGCTATGCCATTAAAGATAGTGATTTCAGTAATAAAATTAAGAATTTTGGCATCTTAGAATTTCTAATGAAAGGTACAAACAAAAGAGGGTCTGTGGATAAAGACCAAGGCCGAAAACCTTCAGCTAACACTGCTTATAAAAAAACTCAGATAGTCATATCCTGCCTTGACAACCCAATGGTCTCAATGTGGATCTTACTAGCTTCAAAGTCTTCAACTTTAAACACAACCATCCAGTCTATATCGCAAAAGGATTAAATTAGTGGACCTCACCTGTTTCTGTACGACATGAATGGAGTTTAAAACTGCATCACCATTACTTTTGAAATTGATGTTTATGTAAATTGTTAACGGCGATCACATTTTGATCAATATAACAACAGACTGTCCCATTGAAAGCTTGAACTTTTTTTTGTAGTGGAACCTACTTATTGAAGGTGCTGCATCTCTGAAATGTTAAAATTGCTCATTGTTTCCCACTTCATGATTTCAGTGCAAGAAATACAGGGAGGGAATCTCAAACCAGAGGAAAGCAGAATTAGAAGAGAAGTTGTATGCCAGTGAACTCTTCAAGGATAAGAAAGCCTCATATGCCTCCAGGTATTAGTTGGATCTATGAAAAGTATTCTAAGACTTTGGTTTCTGCCAATGCTTCATGAGCAGGCTGACAAGCTTATATTTTTTTAAACTACTATACAGTTTACTATTCCCAGCTATTGAAAAAGATGTGGCAATCAGAGGCAAAATGACAAACTCTCACTTTACAGATTAGAGTGCAGTTCTTTCTGTTGTTCCATCCTTTCATGTTGTAACGTTGTAGCGCAGTACTGAAGGATTCAGACAGCCAACTTAATTGATGTTGCCAGCTGAGTAAAGCACCGGCATCTTGCTGGGACTCCCCCATCTCCACCACACCCCAAACCACACAAACTTATTTCTGGCATCTTTTCAGCATTTCTGCCAAAGTTTTGGGATGAGACTGACAGAAGCTCTCAGAAACTCTACTCACGGATGTACACTTCAGGTCAGTCACATGATCATTTTCAGGCCAGCAGGAGAAATTACAAGTTCAACATCTCAAGCTTCAGAGAACTATCGTGCCTGTTAAGTCCATACCTGTCCCTTTAATGAGTATAAGACTGGCAGCTAATCTGGCTTCTTTCTTGGAATTATTTAACTCAATCCCAAGTTCTGGAAACTGTTGTGTACTCACTATTGTGCTGAGGAATATTCCCCTTAGCTGTAGTTTAGCATGTTTGTTAATTCACTTGTGCTTGCCTGACCTTGTTTCCATAATCCACTATTTCTGTGACCTTGTCAGTGTGCCTGAGCCCTTCAAAGGACAGTATTTGGATGCTCAGAAAAAGGCCAAATACCAGAAATTAGCCAATGGCATGGAGGGGAAGTTACTTATGATGGACACGGCCATGAAAATTAACAGAAAGAATGGAAAGGTAAGGAGAGAAATGGCAATCTGCCATTCATTCAGGGAGCTGTTGCAATCAATAAAACAGGGAGAACTAAGATGAGAGGCTGGTATAGAGAGTTTGTGAGGGGGCTGAAACACAATGGTTAGTTCATATGATCATAATGGCTAGTCTGTGCTGTGTATGACCTTGTGCTACTGGGCACAGTAACTCTACTTCATCATCTCCCTATCCCACCTCCGTAACGTCTCTGGGGCTCACTGCTCATTTTTTTAAACCAACCTGTTCAGAAATGTTATGACACACTTTGGAGCAGGTGGGACTGGACGTAGGCCTCCTGGCCCAGAGGTAAGGACACTACAACTGCACCACACTAGCCCCACCACTGGTTATGTCTACGTCTTCCTGCCCGATCACTATCTAATCAACTTGTGAGGGAGAACAAAGATGATCTTGGCTAATGACACCCTCCTCATAGCAATAGCTTTCAAATACTATCTCATGGCCGATGGTTAAGTATTAGTGGAGCCAGGAAGGTTGAGAAAAAAAGCGTGTAATGTTATAAAACAATTTCTGGCTTTCTCTACAGATCCATACCTGTATTTTTATTCACCACGTACATGTGCAATCTCCATTCTAGCATTCTCCAAGAATTGTGATGATGACAAACAACTACTTCGCCCTGGCTGATGTAAAATCTGCTCAAATTAAAACCCTGATCAAAATGAATGAGATCAAAGGCATCTCCATGAGTGCGCGCAGAGACGGACTATTTGCACTACATATAGTGGAGGTGAGCACAGAGTTCATTCATCAGCATTTAAGATACTATGCCAAGATTCATGAACAGTACCAAAGAACAATAAGTGTATCATGTTATTCAGCCCTGGTCCCATTTGAAACATAGCTGTACTAGATAACAACAGTCTGATGCCATCTCCACTTGGTTTAAAATCCGATCTATGCCAGCTGGAGTGTGGCTTGGAAATAATTCAGTGTTTGATGACAAGGTTGTCCCTGACACCTCCTTGCTAGTCAGTTGTTCTGATACCAGTCTGAGAAAACACTGACGATCCAGCTACTTGACACTAAATGTGGTTAGTTAAGGGATAATTGGGTATTAAAATGCACCGAGCCCAGGTCTACAGCATCAATGTATTAAAGTAAAAGGACAGATTTGATCTTTTATTGCACAGTGGTGTCCAATACTTACAAACTGTTAATAGGATGCTGATAATTGTGGCTGGTAGGCTGAGCATTACAATTCAAAAAAACTGTGGCTTAAAGTACAGACACTTTCTGAACATTGTAAGTTGAGCATAAATGAGGCATGTTAAGCACAGGAAAACAAGTAATAACGAATGTTTGCAATAAAATCCAAGGCAATGGTAGCATTTTAAAGAATGGGTTCAATTAGTTGTTTAAAAGTATGAAATCAGGAAAGTGATTACTTGTAGTAATTAGTAGTAACCCTATGTTGAAAATTATAAAAGTTCAGCTTTGACAGAGGGATTTTGCTTTCAACTCAAGTGACTAAAATTGAAAAAATGTTATTTTATTTTTTCTTCAACCTTCCAGAACTCCTCTGTTGGAGTCAAGGGAGACTTCCTCTTAAACAGTGACCACCTAGTGGAGCTCACCACCAAACTGCATCGCTCAATATTGGACACAACCCAAGAGAGGATAAACCTTGAGATACAGGATGAGTAAGTACAGCAAACTAATTTAATGCAGATGAAGATCCCTTTGAATCTACTGATGCTCCTTTATGAAGCTGAAGAATGTGACAAAATTATGTTTTAGTATGAGGGAATGGAAAAACAAATCTATTCAGGACAGGGACAGGGGTTGGACACAGAGTAAAGGTCCCTCTACACTGTCTCTCCCCCCCCCATCAAACACTCCCAGGAAATTCCCAGAGAAAGGTCACATACAAATTGTTCTGGTATAATACATGGTGCTTTATCGCAGCTTAAAGCTTTGCCCAAATTTTCTTTTTATTTTTACAGACTTTCTCTCAAGTTCAATAAAAGCACAGTCTCTGTAAAGTTTGTAAAAACAACAGGGAAAAATGGAAATATTCCAGTGTGCAAGAAGAAAAACAGTCACCTACTCGAGGTCCAGGTTCCTTAACTGCGGGGCTTCAACATCCATCTTTACTGAGAATTGTGGAAACTCTGACCCGAGGCCTCAAAGCAACAGCAGTTTAGTTTTGAAACAAACAGCAACTTCTGATTAATCTTCATTCACCAATTGTTCTGGGCAATATGTACATTAATTCATGTGGGAATCAGAGAAGAAAAATTCTGCAGCACTGGTCGTCTAGATTTTGCCATGTGTGCTCCCAGCTTGTGAGCAGGACTAGAGTAGCAGAGCTTTTAATCCTCAAACGCTTGGCAATAGAAAAGTACAGCACAGTACAGGCCCTTCGGCCCACGATGTTGTGCCCTAGAATAATTCTAATCCAAAAACAAAATAACCTAACCTACATTCCCCTCAATTCACTGCTGTCCATGTGCATGTCCAGCAGTCGCTTAAATGTCACTAATGACTCCGCTTCCATGACTACCACTGGCAAACTATTCCATACGCTCACAACTCTCTGGGTGAAGAACCTCCCTCTGACGTCTCCTCTATACCTTCCTCCTAACACCTTAAAACTATGACCCCTCGTGGCAGTCAATCCTGTCCTGGGGAAAACTCTCTGGCATCGATCATTGTAAATATTGTAGATTCTTCTGTGTAGATCAATTTAAATCATGTCAGCCAATAAGATAATCCTTCCCTGTTATAACTGATCATGGGAAGTGCTGTATATTTCTGTACTCCTCTTATGACAATTAATGCTTATGCTGAGCACTATTTTGCCATGTTATTATGGGATCACATCAAATGGGATTTTCTCTCATTGGGATGTTGGAAATTAAAAGAAACAAAATTATTTATCTCTGATAACTGGGAACTGATTTTTGACAGATTTGGCTAAAATGATCAGATCTTCCCTACTGTAACGGTGAACATCCAATACAGGTAATGTTCTGAAACTCTACACATACAAAGTTCCTTACTGAGTTACACTTCAAAATATTTTACACAAGCACTTAGAATTTTAGTTGTCTCCTCCACTAATTCCGACTGGAAAATCATGGTATTTGTACTGTTGACCCAACTGGGATTGATGTGAGTGGGCTATTAGGCTCTAGTGATCATCATAACCAAATCAAACATTGCCCTTGCTTTACCAAACTACCTGCATACTTTTCAGGGAGGTCGGAGTCCAACGATAGTATCCAGCTGAGATAACTTCTTTGATTTCATTAACAGGCCAGATCAGAAGCCTGGTAGCAGCCATCTTTCCCTCAGCACTTGCAGGAGCTTCCCAGCAAGACCTGCTGGATTTGTGAGCAACTGGCTGATACTTTTTCCTCATACGCCCTAAAACATCTTAGAGCTTTGTGATACACCCATTTTTGACTATTAATAGAACACACCAGGTGTAAAATGGGCATTGCACTTCACTCAATCTCATCTCAGCTATTTCCTCAGAAAACAGGACGAGCATCAGACGAAATACAGTGCATTAGAATATGGCTTCTCTCAACATCATTGAACTTGGAAAAATCAGCAAGAGCTTCTAGCCTATCTTGCAAGCTACTGCCATGTGAATTCAACTCACTTCTATAAGTTAAGAGTGACCAGACTGTGCAAAAGTGCCCATTTAGCAGGGATTTTAAAAAAAAAGTGTAGGCCAAAACTAGGCAGTACTCACTTTTCCAATATAAAAAAGCTGCATATTATAGTAGAATTTACATTATAAATGGAAAATACCACACAGAGCAGCCATTAGATTAGCAAAAACAAATTTGAGGTTATTCTCTCACTGACGTTTGGCAAGGCATATGCAAAGTTGCTGCAGGTGACTCACACAAGTAGAGTTAAGTGAGCAGATTTTGCTCACTTGTACCTGTTCCACACTTAAACTATAGCAAGTTCAGAAGTTTCATGGTTTTTAACTGAAACACCCTAGAATTTCAAACTTGCCAAGATTAGACCAGATTTTTAAGGCCTTACAATCTCGAGACCATTCGCACTAATAAAGACCATTCACACTTCATTCAACTCTCATTCCAAAAGAGAACAGATGAAAATGATGACTCTACTGCATAAATAGGAAATAATACCTGCTACAAATTTTAATTTTAAGTTGAAAATATAATACTGCAACACCTTGTACATTTATTTTTGGATTATGCTGTAAAAATCACTTGTAATTACAAATCAAATACGAAGATGTTCAGGTTCTTTTAATATCACAATAAAATTTGAAAATAAAGCACCATGCTCGTGGAATAATCCAATTTCCATCTTACAAGTTAGTTACCATGCAAGGCTTTGATCAAAGTATCTCTTTAACTAATCAGTTGGAGACAACAGTCTTAGCACTTTCAGATCGCAAGTTAATGACCACTGAGTAAAGCCAGCTAATTGTATTCATCCACAAAAAGCACACCGATTTCCCCCATTTCAGCATTTAATTGGTTCTTTAACTCTTTTATATGACGGATTGCTTGGCAGTTATTTTCCATCCACAAAGGGAATAGCTGTGGGATTCATTGTGGGCTAAACTGCAGAGCAAATGTATTGCCCTTCCATGCTAACAGATAATATTCTGGTGAGGTACACTGGGCAGTTCCAATATTTTACTATAATCTGCGAATTAGAGCCAACAGGAAATTAATATCTAACTTCTCTAGCACTGAAACCTCCTTGATGTAAATCTAGTTGGGGGGCTTCTCTCTGAAAATATCAAGCTTCAATATAGAAGCAGAGGAAATTTCACTCTGGTAAATGAAAAAAAGAAGTGAAGTATGTAGCACAATAGCGTATAAAATACTGACATCATTCAATATTTCAAAAAAAACTTCTTTGATCAGACCTTTGAAAGGCGTGGAGTAGGAGAGTAGAAGCAATGGACACAGCTAGATGCAGTAATGGGAAGGGGAAGGGTACCAGAGATTTGGATTTCAATGGAAACATTATATAACTGGGAGGGATAGGTTTTGACAAGCCAAATTCAATATCGCCAAAATGCACAGCGGAAATTACCTTGCATATTATATAAAATGGATAAATCTCCTGAGTCTGCCCTATTTTATTCAATAACTCAGCTATTAAGTACATACAGAGTGTGTTGTGTAGATGTTCTTTCTTCAAGGAAAATCTGCCAAATTTAAAATATTCAAGCCACACAAATTGTAATGAATTTCAGGCCATAAACAAAGGGAAAATTCCCAAACGTCAGGTTTAAAACAAACTAAGATGAAGACGACACTATACCAAACATCAAATCAAATACTGATTTGCACAAGACTAAATATTACAATGAGGAGAACCTTATGTTCTAATCGAAGGTTTCATTGCTTTTCATGGCAAATACTTCAAAAAAGATTACAGATGGTTGGTTGCATACACATTAACTGAAATGGATAAGAAGTCAACTTACACCCAAACAAGAAACCAGGATAATACAAGGTTTCTCCATAGATTCTCCTCCTCCGTTTTCAAAGGTGACTACGGATCAAGAAACCTGTACAATCCCATAACTTTTTCTCACTCAGAGTACTTCACTTTTTATTGGCATTATAAAATTTCATTTAAAATGCGAGAACAAGCTCAAGTAGTTTAAAATTGTGTGGATAAAGTATCTACACTTGATTCACTCAGTGAATGAAACTGCTTTCAAAATTTACATGAAGAATTGTAATATTTGATGAACATGAAAATGATTCTTCAGTCCAGTGTTCAAAACCATTTCAAAAACCAAATTCATTATAATTAATCCTCATCATCATCTTCAATTGCTCGCCGCTGCCTTTTACTCACTCTGTGGGTGACGTCAGAGTCAGACATGTCAGAGTCAGTCTCAGGCTCTTCCATCATCTCCGTGTCAACAGGTTCTTTCACTGAAATTCCACATTCAAGACCATTAAAACCATAAAATCAATGCTGCCTTTGCACAAAATGCATTCTCTCCAATTCCAGGCCTTTTGACAGGGGCAAGAGGCACAACTTGGCCTATTATTGGGAAACCATGCCCTCCCATTGCAGTGCAAAAATCACATGGCTACAATGCACACTGGCCTCTGCCAGAAGACCTTCAAAACAGAATATTACATCTTAAAGATTTGAAGAAAAACAGAATCTTACCCTCATCATCACTATCAAGCAGGCGAGTCCGCTTTAGAGAATGTTTATGTTTGCTCTTCTCACCATCACTGCAACAATGAAATATAATCTGCTTTTAATCCACACGGGACAGTTTATTGTTAAATTTACTGAGCAAAGCTACTGATCACTGGAACATCCCTTTCACAAATATAACACTAACAGCATGACATGTTCGGCGTGCATCATGGTAGGACGCATATCCACATTGCAGTACACATTGAACTCAAAGTCACCATAGTTGAGTGTAAGAAACTTGCATTTATACAGCACCGTTTATGTTCTTGGGACGTGCCAATGCACATTACAGTCAATAAAGTGCTTCTGAAGCGCTGCTTGTAATGCAAGGACAGGATGACAGAAGGGAACATGCCAAGTGAGGGAATGATATGGATACAAGCCCACATCCGACAATGAGTAAAATGACAATGGTGCGATCTCAACTGTCTGCGCCAAAGTTCAGAGATTGGGAATCAGTCTGCTCCATGAAGATGGAGAAGCAGGAAAAACTCATCCCTTAATTTATCTGGAGTGACACACCAGAATATTCCTCTACTATTTTTATTTACTGAAACATTTAATTTATACTCTTCATCAGCCACTCCACCCCATTTCACTGAGATAGAGACTCATACAGACATACAGCATGGAAACAGATTTTTCAGTCCAACTTGTCCATGTCGAGCATGATATTAAATAAATTTAGTCCCATTTGCCAGCATTTGGCCCATATCCCTCTAAACCCTTCCGACTCATGTCCCCATCCAGATGCCTTTTAAATGTTGTAATTTACCAGCCTCCACCACTTCCTCTGGCAGCTCATTCCATACATGCACCACCCTCTGTGTGAAAAAGTTACCCCTCAGGTCCCTTTTAAATCTTTCCCCTCTCACCTTAAACCTATACCCCTCTAGTTTTGGACTCCCCCCACCCCAGAGAAAAGTCCTTCTGTATTTACCCTATCCATGCCCTTCATGATTTTATAAGCCTCTATAAAAGGTCACACCTCAGCCTCTGATGCTCCAGGAAAAATAGCCCCGGTCTATTCAGCCTGTGCCTATAGCTCAAAGCCTCCAACCCTGGCAACGTCCTTTAAATCTTTTCTAAACCCTTTCAAGTTTCACAACATCCTTCCTGTAGCAGGGAGACCAGAATTTCACACAGAATTCCAATAGTGGCTTAACCAAAGAATAAATGTAAAAGTATAGCACGGAACAGGCCCTTTGGCCCTCCAAGCCTGTGCTGACCATCATGTCCTAACTAGTCTAAAAACAAACCTGCCATTTTTCGATCTATATCCCTCTATTCCCTCCCTATTCATGTATCCATCTCGAAGAAGACATTTAAGATCCAATGTGCCTGCTTCCACCACCTGTTCCGCTGGTGCATTCCCGACTGCTACCACTCTGAAAAACTTCCCTCACACATCTCCCTTAAACTTTCTCCCTCTCACCTTGTGCCCCCTTGTAATTGAAACTTCAACCCTGGGAAAAAGACTATTCACTCTATCTGTGCCTGTCAATTTTGTTGACCACTATCAGGTCTCCTCTCAGCCACCGTCTTTCCAGTGAAATCAATCCTAGTCTTTTTAACCTTTCCTCAGAGTCAATGTCCTGGACACCAGGCAACATCCTGGTGAACCTTCTCCATACTGTCTCCAAAGCTTCCATGTCCTTCTGGTAAAGTGGTGACCAAAACTGCACACAATACTCCAAATGCGACCTAACACGGGCTTTATATAGCTTCAACAGGTTATGCCAAATCTTATGCTCCATACCCCAGGCGGTGAAGGCAAGCATGCCATATGCCTTCTTAAATCACCTTGACTACCTGTGTTGCCACTTTCAAGGAACTGTGGACCTGCACGTCCAGATCCGTCTGAATGTTAGTGTTCCTAAGGGCTCTGCCTTTAACAGTATAATTCGCACCTTAATTCGAATCTCCAAAATGCATCACCTCACATCTGTCTGGATTAAATTCCGCTGCTATTTCTGTGCCCAAGTCACTAATCTAACTATATCCCGTTTGTATATTTTCACATTTGTTGGCATTATCAGCAACTCCACCAATCTTCATGTCATCAGCAAACTTGCTTATCAGACCACACACATTTTCCTCCAGATTATTTATATACATTACAAACACCAAAAGGCCTCAGACTGACCTCTATGGAACACCACTAGTTACCAGGCTCCATTCTGAATAAACACCCTTCCACCATTACCCTCTGTCTTCTATGACCACGCCAGTTTTCTATCCTTCTGGCCAGGCCACCCCGAATCCCATGTGGTTTTAGTTTTTGTACCAACCTGCCATATGAGACTTTATCAGATGCCTTACTAAAGTCCATATAACCTACATCCACAGCCCGTCCCTCATCAATTATCCTCGTTACCTCTTCAAAAAAATCCAATCAGGTTGGTTAGACATGGCGTTCCCTGGACAAAACCACGCTGCATGTCGCTAACTAGTCCATTTTCCTCCAAATGTGCATATATCCTGTCCCTCAGTATCTTCTCCAAGAGCTTCCCCACCACAGATGTCAAGCTCACTGGCCTATAGTTTCCTGGGTTATCCCTGAATCCTTTCTTAAACAAAGGAACAACATTCGGTAATATCCAGTGCTCTGGAACTTCACCTGTGGTCAATGAGGATGTGAAGATATCTGCTTATGCCCCAACTATTTCCTCCCTTGCCTCTCTCTGAGTAACCTGGGGTAGATCCCACCTAGTCCTGGGGACTTGTCTGTCTTAATGCAATTTAGGATTCCCAAAACTTCCTCTTTCAATATGTTGACATTCTTTACAATATTCACACACTCACCCCTGACCTCAACATCAGTCGTGTCCTTCTCCTCGGTGAATACTGATACAAAGTACTCATTCAGGATCTCCCCAACTTCCTACATATAGATATAGTAGTACATATATGTACTACTACATATAATTTCCCTCCTTGAGTGGGCTTACTCTTTCCCTTGTTACCCTCTTTTTGTCTCAACATATGCATAAAAAGCCTTGGGAATTCTCCTTGACCCTGTTTGTTAAAGACAATGTCCTGTACAGCCACAACATGACCCTCCCAACTCCTATATTCAACGCACTGGCCAATAAAGGCAAGCATACCAAACACCTTCTTCACTGCCCTGTCTACGTGTGACTCCACTTACAAGGAACTATGAACCTGCACTCTAAGGTCTCTTTGTTCAGCGACACTCCCCAGGACCTTACCATTAAATGTAAAAGCCCTGCCCCGATTTGTCTGTCCAAAGTGCAGCACCTCACATTTATCTAAATTAAACTCCATCTGCCACTGCTCAGCCCATTAGCCGATCTAATCAAGGTCCTGTTGTACTCAGAGGTAACTTTCTTTGCTGACAACAACACCTCCACCTTTGGTGCCATCTGCAAACTTACTAACCATTCCTCCTATGTACACATCCAAACCATTGATTTAAATGATGAGAAGCAGTGGACCCAGCACCGATCCATGTGGCACACCGCTGGTCACAGGCCTCTAGTCTGCAAAGCAATCCCCCACCACTACCCTTCATCTTCTACCTTCAAGCCAGTTCTGTATCCAGTTGGCTACTTCTCCCTCTATTCCATATCATCTAACCTTGCTAACCAGCCTACCATGAGGATCCTTGTGAAATGCCTTACTGAAGCCCATATAAATCATGTCCACTGCTCTGCTTTCACGAATCCTGTTCATTACTTCCTCAAAATAAAACCAAGTTATTGAGACACGATTTCCCACGCACAAAGCCATGTTGGCTATCCCTAATCAGCCCATGCCTTTCCAAATACATGTAAATCCTGTCTGTTAAGATTGCCTCCAACAACTTGCCCACCACTGATGTTAGGCTCACCAGTCTATAGTTGCCTGGCTTTTCCTTACCATCTTTCTTAAATAGTGGCACGACTTTAGCCACCCTCGAGTTCTCCAGCACCTCACCTGTGGCTATCCTTAATACAAATATCTCAGCAAGGGGCCCAGCATCACTTTCCCAGCTTCCCACAGAGTTCTAAGTTACACCTGATCAGGATCCGGGGATTTATCCACCTTTGTGTTTTAAGGCGCCCAGCACCACCTCTATAATATGGACATTTTTCAAGAGGTTGCTATTTATTTCCTCAAGTTCTCTATCTTGCATATCCTTTTCCACAGTAAAATACCAATGCAAAATACTCGTTTAGTATCCCCCCCCGCCAATCTCCTGTGGTTCCACACATAGGCAACATTGCTAAATAGTTTCATTTGCAAACAAATGCCAGTACTAGGAAATGTAACCATTTCTCACTCTTTACACTCAAAATCAATCCTTCAGGTACAGATCAGATACAAGGTAACACTGCCTGCATATTCTTAATATGCCTGAACCCTCAATCCCTGAAGACCACCCATCGCCTCCTTGCTGTGCCAGCATGACATTCCCCACACTGAGCATGTTATTGTGGTTTGTCTCAGTGAGATGGTCAAATCAGTTCGATGGTAGGGATTGAGACCAATCAGCAACTGTTAAAAAGCTGCACAAATGTAATCCACTTCAAACTCTTAAAGCTAGCCAGAGAAATGGTCCTTCTATCAGCTTAACATTTTCTCTATGGGTAGTGCTCAGCTTTGTCAACAACAAAAAAGAACATCCCAACTTCAGCACATATTCAATCACAAGTTCTCTTTTCTCCTCAGCAGCCTATATCCTCCTCAGAGAGCTGTGCCCTGACAAACTGTTGGCATTGTGCCACCAGACTCCATGTTCTGCGCGTACAAGTCGAAGGAATGTTTCGTAACTTGCCTTTTCGTTTCACTGTCTGATACAGAGGGGGAGTCATCAGCTTGATCGGTTCTCCCTTTGGATTCGTCATCACCAACTGTAAAATATAAAACCAAGAAAATATCAGTAAGTGTGTAGACCAAGGGTAAGGCAAGACAAAAGGTTTCAAAAATCATTCTCTCCCTAGACTTTATAATATCTTTAAGTTGCATTGCATTCATTTCATAAACCAAACTTAGTGGTCTTTGAATTCCCTACCATGGAAGGATGAGGGAAGTATCTTACTCAGGAGTTCTCCAAGTCCATGGAATGGATTAGAGGCCAGTTGTTGAAGACCTGTGGGTGTACATCTAACATTCACCACACAGTAGTATGGAGCATCATCACAGTTACCAATTTTCAAAAGATAAAATAAATCCACAACATGCCTGAAACAAAAACACTAACCAGGAGTTTCAGTTGCAAAGTCACTCAAAATTTATTTCATTACCTTTAGCAGGAATAACATTCCTCTCACTGGCCATCATCTGGGCTTGCCAGACCTCAGACCTCTGATCTGCACTAACATCTTCATCTCGCTCTACTGCATCCCCTCCACCATCATCCAGGGTGATAACTGAAGCAATCCTGCGCAACTGCTGAACATTCAGGTTAGCAGAAATACGCCAGAAAGATTCCTAATAAATACAAAAGAGCATCACATACAGAAGTAACTAGAAGGAAGACCAGATAACCTGTTTTTAGTGATATTGGATGAGGGATAAATATTGCCCTTAGGATACTGGGGGAGAGAACGCGCCTGTGTCCTTCTTCAAAGCAATGGCAATGAGATCTTTTCTGTCCATTAGAAAGGACAAACAGGATCTTTGTTGAACAGCTCATCTAAAAGACAGCACAGTTCTAAAATGTGTGATAGGATTATGAATGTATGTTTCCCAAACTGTCATGGTAAGCAACAGTACAAAACTTTCAATAGATGAACTAATAGGAGGGAAGGAAAAGAGAAAAAGGGAAAGGGAATTTAAAAACAATTCAAAGCTTGCACTCTGTATCACAGATATACATGGCCGAATGTTCAACGTATAAAAACACATTTAAAGCCAGAGTGTATAGCTAGCAGTCTGACAGAATCCATTAGGGTTTATTGGGCTGCAGTGCTAAACACTGTTGAATAACAGTGCAGGCAATCTGAACATTGTCTATTAGAATCTTTCATTGCTGTAGCAAGGATAAGAATACAATTCTTTCCACAGGAAAGGCCTGTTCACAGCCCTTTTCAGTCTAATTTTTATTTAGACTATTATTTAGTCAGCAATCACATTGCTTTGGATGTCACTTAGTTTACCTGTTCATTAGCAGGAGGCCGAATTCCAACTTTTTTCAGAAGTTTCTGGAACATTTCATGCTCCATAGCATCTTCATTTTCTTCAGATAAGGGAACAAGTGGGACTGCAATCGAGGTCCCTGCATGGAAACCAGGTTTAAAGAATTGTGAAATATCGAGATTCTGCAAGTCAAATGAGATCCTTTTCTGTGACGTGTGGAAGGAAAGTCAGTGTTCTCAGTCAGGCACCTGCAGGTTAAGGTAAAAGGGACAGTTTCCCTTCACCCAGCACCACATCCACACAGAAGCTCAGGTGGGTTACTACATGTACGGCAAATATATCACAAGTATTCTTAAAATCAGTTTTAACTTGCTTGATGTTCAAGTACAGGACATCAGCAGTACAGTGTGCATGTATCAACAGAATAAAAAAGTGTCTTTAGATCAGGAATTGTAAGAAAGTACTAACCAGCATCTTCTCGCTTGTCTGCTGTTCTGTTGAGGCAGTTCTGCAGCCACAGAAGAGGGCCCGACAGACCTGTACGCAGAAACTGAAATGAACCTTTGCAGTCTAAATGTAGCTCGAGTGCCATTATGTTACTGGAACCTATGCATAAGTTTATTTCAGATTTTAATAGTCTCTACACCCTTTCAATGGACAAGGAAGGAAAGAAAGGCAGCAACAAGTTTGAGAGGACTAATGAGTTAAGAATAAGAATTGGTAATAGCAAGTCACTGCAATCTATGCTCTTCTCCACCTCCAAAAATAGATAGGGCCTGGATTTTTCAGTGGTAATGTCAGGAGTTCCTACAATAAAACAGTGACTATATTTCAAAAGTACTTCATCGGCTATAGTGTGATTTATCCTGCAGTTGAAACAAACATTCTTTCGGAATGCAAGAGTTTCTTTCTCTCTCGGCTGTCCTCAGGACTGTAACGATAACTGAAGAATGTTTCCAGCAACCCGTTAACTCAGCAGCAACGGAAACTGCACCAAGGTCTTTCCACACTGAATTCATCAGGAGAGGTGCTATGGTCTTTGGTTTCCAAGATATAATCTTTTGGAAAGACCATACCTAGAGGAGAAAAACTATCCAAGTTCCAATTCGTCAATGGTATGATCGAATAAGACTAATCTTCTAGGATACATCGCTCAGACATACATAATGTATTTTAAGGATTTTAGGTAGAGTACTAAAATCCTATTACTGCAATTACCAAGACTACATAGATATAACACAATCAAGCACGGGGAAAATCCTCATCCCAGTGTTCAGTTGTACACGGTCTGATTCTTTACATGAATTTTTGGGGAGTCCAAAGCTAGAGGGGCATAGCTTTAAAGTGAGAGGGGAAAGATTTAAAAGGGACCTAAGGGGCAACTTTACACACAGAGGATGGTGTGTGCGCGCGAGCTGCTGGACGAAATGGTGGAGGCTGGTGCAAATACAACATTCAAAAGGCACCTGTACGGGTACAGGAATAGAAAGGCTTTACAGGGATATGGACCAAGTGCTGGCAAATGGCACTACTTTAATTTAGGATATCTGGTCAGCATGGACAAGTTGGACCGAAGGGTCTGTTTCCGAGCTGGACAGCTCTGTAACTTAAGTCAATCCATATCAATGATGTAGAATGGAACTCATTTCTGATTCAGACACAGTGTCAGTGCCAAGCACTCAGCAGTACCGTGGCTTGATGCTCACACTTTGCCCCACTCTTAGAGCTGTGTTGCCTATTGCATCTTGTCGCATTTACCATCTCTCACTCCCACGATCCTATGGTTTGAATCTTCGTCTCAATTAAAGCAATTTGATGGCATGGACTCATGCGCCATTGGGGCTAAGATTGTCCGAATACTGGATATCAAACTCAGATCCTATATCTGAAAGACCAGTGTGCACAGCACAGTATTTTATTCTCTCTTTCTCTTTGCCTTGAGATTTTATTTAGCAGATCAAATGAAGGAATAAAGCCAGATTACCACCGTTGGTCCATCCAACACAAGGACTATAAATTTTTCAAAGCTTTACAAAAATCAGAATTAAATATAGAGTTTCAATTTTAAAAATCACCTTGTTGCCGAAGTTTGTAGCACAGATTCGAGATTGCTGGGTCAATCTCACCCAGGCCCATCTTTTGTCCATTTCCTTTTGCAGTGTATCTTGATCTGAACTTAATCATCAGCTCTCCTGTCTCATCATTACTGCTTTCATCTTCATCCAGTTCATTATCTAAATCGGACAACCCCTGAATAACATCATAGCCCACATCATTTAGGAAGTCCTCCTCTTCCTCCTGAAATAACAAAACATGGTTAAAACGCCAAGGTGCCTTTTAAAACAAAAAGATTATTTTCTAGGCGAACACAAAATTAAGACAATTCATGTTTACGAAGCTAAGATGCTTGATCAGTGCCTCCATTGTTAGCCTTTTTAGAACTATTTTACATTTTCAGCTTAGGAAAGTGTGTACTGAAAACAGAGTAGCTCAACTCAAAAATTCTGGCGAGGGCACAAGTAACAAGCTCGCCTCATCAAACAGAAGTAGCAGAAGTCACTTCAATTTCAAGTACTGACACTGAAAATTCCTCCACATTAACAAAACAGAGAAACAAGAATTCCTTAACATCCACTCAAAAACTAAGTCCACTGGGCAAATGTACATTACTAGGTGCTAAAGCACATTGTCACACAAAGGGGAGTGGGAGTGGAAGTGTGGAAGTCTTCCCTTAAAAAGCTGTTGAGGCTGGGGGACAGCTGGAGTTTTCAAAACTGAGGTGAATTGATTTGGTTGGGTAAATTTATCAAGGATACAAGGCCAAGGTGGTTAATTGCTCAATTCCAATGATCTAACTGAATGGTAAAGCAGGCTTGAGGGGCTGAATGGTCTACTTTGCTTCTTAAGAATGATTAAGTAAAATCAATTGAAATTATGACAAAATGTTATGAGTAAAAAATGTTAAGGAGCAGTATTTATTTATCAGCCTATTGAGAAAACGGGGTTTGTAAACACAGATGCAGAAGAGCAAGGTTTTTGGCAGTTTTTCTCCTCATTCTTGCACCATTGCATTCAGTTCACATGCTACAATTATTGGGACCGCTTAAAGGTAACATATGACTAGCTCAAACGTTATTTCACTATATCTCTCGTGTGACGAACATGCCCAATTCTAACTATAATACCACAACACACTTTCAATGGACAGTGACTTTGGAAGTGTTCAGAAACAGAATACCTGATTTGCTCCTTTTGTTAATTTTCTTCGCTTCTTGTACAGTTCTTTTCTATCAGAAACAAGGCCCATGCTGATCAGTTTATCAACAATCCTGGCTCTGGATCGCTTGGTGGTTATGTTTTTCATGATATTACCAAGGATATCTTCGGATAAAAGAGATCAATTTCGTCAAATTGTAATTTGACTCTTTTACTCCAATTACAATGTTCTAGGTTTATGGACAATTCATTGAGTTTTCATTCAAAACAAGAATGTTATTTTGAAGAGCTTTAAATGGTAAAGCTAATGAGGAACTAACTCATAACAGGCTGGCAGACTGAAGGAGATGTGATTGCTGTTTAGCAATGAGTTAGTAAGTTATAACTTATGGCGATAGAAGAATGTCAATAATTTGCTAAGTCAGAGGAATTGAGGGGTATCTTATGATGAGTTTTTTTTACAAAAACAACAGAAGCAAATGAATTCTAGCTACTTTCAACTTACCATCAGATTCTCTGAACTCCACAAACAATGTCTCAAGCTCCATCTCTTGCTCCTCTCTCCAAAGGACAATCTTAGTTCCTTTCCTTAAAGGAGCAAAATCAACGTGTTACAAACTAAATTCAAAACACGATGATTATATATCCCACAGCACGGTTTGGAATGCTTTGCTAATGATAATACCCCAGAGGGACAGGTGGAAGACACTGATTAAAGTTGAGGGTGAGGTGGGGGGGCTCCTGCCTCCATCAATTCTATTTAAAATGAGCTTTTAGGCGGTGATCAAGAAGAGCTTGGTGAACCTTCCCTTAGATTTCCCTTCCATCACAGGTAGGCCAAGTAACCCTGCATGTGAATATTTATGGATGCAACGACATGTATTACTTCACCACCATGAAGTGCCAGTGCACAGTACCACTGCCTATGAAAATATCAAGCTTCACACTGAAGGGAATTATGAAGAAATTAAGAAGCAAATCTGAAGAAATAACCATCCGTGTGATCAAACTAACACTGCAGGTTTTCAGCTCATGATCAGTTTCTCTAATGTGCTACCTGGTGTCACTTTTCAATGTTTTGGCTAACAAGATTTCACTGTCTATGGTCCTCTAGTTGGTAAACAGTACCACAAGCACTTACTTGACACGCTTTAAATCTCTTATACTGTCCACGAGGTTCATTTGAACCAGTTTAGCAGCAATCTGCCTCCTGGTCCTTGTGTCATTTTTAATGCATTCCATGATACTGTCAATGACATCTTTATCTGTAAAAAGAAAAAAAACAATCACAATGCAACAGAATGTCTACATTTTGCTTTCCAAATGTGAGTCTGCAACCATCGGGATTCAAGATTCCCTCTAGAATAATTAAACATTGCACAACAGAAATCGAGATCATAAACCCTACTTGGAATTACAGAATAGTTACAGCACATTAGGCCAAATCAGCCTGTTGAGTCTGTGCTGACCTTTTGTAGGAGGAAAGCATCGTGTGCCATTCCCATGCTTATTCCCTATATCCCTGCAAATTTTCCATTTCCAAAAGGTGATCCAAATTCCTTTCAAAAATCTTAATTGAACCTCTCTGGCAGTGCATTCCAGACCTTAACCACTTGCTGTATGAACCTAATTGTCCTCATATCTCCATCGCTTCTTTTGTCAATACCTTAAATCTGTGCCCTCTGGTTTTTAATTCTTCCACTGATGGGAATATTTTAAGGAGATAGTGAAAGAGCAGGGAAATGAGCACTAATTGGATAGATCTTTCAGAGAGCTGACATAGGTGTGATGGAGCAAATAGCCATCCTCTGGACTGTAAAGATCTATTACATGGAATTTAAACAGAACAATTGGGGAAACAAAAGCTAATTGCATGCTTGATACGAGATATATTCAGAAATGACCCAAACACAACGTATACCTCCTTGTTCCTCTTTGAATCTTACATACAGTGTTTCAAGTTCCTCCTCTTCCTCTGATGACCAGGTTGGAGCCTTTTTGTTTACTCCACTGCAAAAAATTCAAAATCATTCACTATCACAACTGCAAATGAAAGCACTCTTTTGTTGGTGCCTATGGGCTACTCTCTAATCTCAGACTGATCCAGTTCAATAATGGGAAAAAAAACACAACTCGGTCAGTAAGCACTATACCATAGTAGCCAAGTCCACTGTGGCAATCAAATCATCTAGCAACAATTGATCATTTCAGTCCTACTGTGGTCTGCACGGATGAGATAGTTCATCTCAAAGTAAGAATTGCCAAGGCTATCAAAATGGCAACAAGACTAGCTTCTGCATCCCTGGATATAATTACAATGTTTAAAAGACATTTGGATAGATACATCAATAGAAAAGGTCTGGCAGGACATGGGTCAGGAGCAGGCAAATGGGATTAGTTTAATTTAGGATTATGTTTGGCTTGGACTGGTTGGACCGAAGGGTCTGTTTCTGTGCTGTATGACTCTACGTAACATCAGATTAATTGATGCTTTTAGCGCAACGCAGAAGACAAAGACCTCCCACATTCTCATGATCAATGCACTTGCCTTTGCTCGTCCTTTCTGTAACCTTCAGTCATTTCTCGAATGGTTGCAATATTCTTCCAGAATAGCAGCTCCGCAAATACTTTGGTGTTATTAGCAGCTAAAGTAAAGAATCGGTTCAAGATATATTTGGAGAACTTTACCAGCTCCTATTGCAAAAAGGAAACAGAAGTTAACTGTTAGATGCATATTGTCTACCAATGGCCAAGAGATGTGGTTTAAGAATCAATATGACTAAGTAACTCTCAGGAGGGTATCAGTCCTGCTCACTTCCCAGTTGTGGGGTCAGTAGCATAGTGGTAAAGTTACTGAACCATTAATCCAGAAGCCTGAGCTAATGTTCTGGAGACAAGTTCAAATCCCACCGTTGCAGTGGAGAAACTTGCGTCTAATTTTTGATTTAATTAATTAACGAAAGGCTAGCATTAGTAATAGTAACCATGAATCTACCAGATTGCTGTTAAAATCTCATCGGGTTCACAAAGCTCCTTCATCAGGGTAAGAAATCTACCACACTCATTCTGGTCAATTACAGGACTCCAGACCCAGAGCAATGTGGTTCACATTTAATTGGCTTGCATTTGAGAGAGCAATTAATTTTAGCAAACCACTGAAGTAAGATGTGTGGGTGTACTACACCACATGGATTATAGTGGTTCACGAAGACAGCTCGCTATCACCTTCTCAACAGCAAGTGAAATGGGAAACAAATGCTGGCTTTGCCAGTGATTCACAAATTGAATGAGATGAAGGAGGATGAATAAAATTTAAAAACAACCTGAATGGTTATGACCTGTTTTTGAATATCAGGCAAGGAGGATCAGGCTTTAGAGAGACATCCACTTCTGACACTGACCATCTCGGCTCACAAACTCAGGAGTGAAAAGAACGTTAATGCAACTTTCAGTGGTCAAATTAGCACAGAATATCAGTTGGAACAGCACTGTAGTTAAATTGTCTTGGGGCTTTTGGCATCAAGAGCAGCTAAATTCTAAACTAACTGCTGCATTTGTCCCATATTAAAAAGTAATCCAGTAAATCATTATGGAAAATACTCAGAAGTAAAAGTGAAATACACTGAATAGAAATTCAGGAGTGTTAGGGAAAATTGGTTACTTAGGAGCTTAATACACTGCCTATTGTCAAACTTCATCATTTTGAAATTTAAGGTTTGTGACACAACGTTTCTTTTATAGGTCAACAAGGACAGTGGGTGACAAGCGAATGAGATGGTGTTCCAATATATTACAACATCAATGACAGGAGACAGCAAGCCCTTTAGCAAATCACCAATCAGCAGACAATGTACAATTACAACAATTCAACCTACTTGGTAGAAGCTGGACGCTGGGTCTTCCAGAATTTGACTGAATAGGTGGAATACTGACAGTTGATAAAGAAGGGTATCCATTTTCAAATTATATGCTAGACGATACAGCATCTTCACAATGCAGTGATTGGTGTGAGGAGTGTTCTGTCGGTAGTCCTTCAGAAGGAGAACGTATGGTTTCACAACACCAGCATTAGCAAACCTGAAAGCAATAGATAATACAATGGTGAGAAAAAGAGCGAGTGGGAAGGACTGAGAGTGGAAAGAGAGAGAGAGAGAGAGAGAGAGAAAAAGAAAGAAAAAGAGAGAGAGAGAAAGAAAAAGAGAGAGAGAGAAAGAAAAAGAGAGAGAGAGAGAGAAAAAGAGAGAGAGAGAGAAAAAGAGAGAGAGAGAGAAAAAGAGAGAGAGAGAGAGAGAGAGAGAGAGGGGGGAGGGGGGGTTCAGCCATGAGTGGTCAAGAAAGTCATTTTTAAAAAAAAAAGGTATTTCTGAAATGTTTTACCTCTTCAGATAATCCAAAAAATTAAATTCATTTTCTGTAACTCTCACTGATTCAGTTTCCTCTTCTTCTATCTCTTCATCACGGAATTCATCAATTCCTTCAGCCTCTACAGTGGGCTGCCCTGTGGGATGCAGAGAAAAGATTTTCATTTGGCTTCAAAAAGTATTTCCAAAATTCTTAACAGCAAAATGACAGCTGCTAAAATACTTACTTGGTAACTTTGCAAACAGTATTTGTTTGAGTAACTCAGACTCCTCCTCAAGTCGCAAGTCAGAAGAACCAAAAATGTCACCTTCAGGCCATACTTCTCTGTGGGGGGTCAAGCATTAGATGAACAACCAGTGCACAGAAATCCTTTTGGGTTCAACATTCACTTTATTTCATCTAGATTACCAAGTTAATTAAAAATTGAGGCAGTTTGGAACTGGATTTAGACTGCTCAAACGCACATTACACATCATTTATGGCCATCCAGCTGGATTTACAGCCAAACCAGTGAGTGAAAGGGCAGCCTGCTAACCTACTTCACTCCTTCACTCGTCTCTTTCAAACCAATATTTTTAATCTAACGTACAGTATAGTCCTAACACTTGTGGGGGTGAGACTCTTGGAAAAATTCACAAAAGGCAAATTTGCAAAAGCCAGACATATTTTATAATGAGTCAACTGGTTAGGTTCCAAGCAGCCAACATTTGGTATGTAGAGTATACAGCAGGAGTCAAAAGACAATATAAACACAATGATTTTAGTGCCTGTAAGAATGTCCTAAATGAAAAATTGTTTAATAAAATAAGAAATATATAAAATGTGTCACACTCCCCCTTATTGCAACAATGATCCCAACAACAGTAGACACACATATGCAAACTCTCCATTAAGCAAATG
Source organism: Stegostoma tigrinum (assembly GCF_030684315.1). Lineage (NCBI taxonomy): Eukaryota > Metazoa > Chordata > Chondrichthyes > Orectolobiformes > Stegostomatidae > Stegostoma > Stegostoma tigrinum. The sequence goes on from NC_081404.1 coordinate 19,174,989, forward strand.
GCAGACAACACTCATGCAAAGCACACTCTTTAGTCCAGAAAATACAGCACATCACGGACAAATTCCATATCTTAGCTCTTTTTTAAAAAGAAACTAATTTAGGCATTTTATCCAGTGAACTAAAACACACCAGAAAAATCCACAGCAGTCAATTCTCAACTAACAACTAGATTACGTAACTATTTCCTTGATACAATATCAATGTCATCAAGTGTGATTCGAAAGCCCCAACTATAACTTTATTGTTGCACTTTCTATTTCGGAAAACACAAATGACACTGCAATAAAAGCCACTCCTATTTGTTCTACAGCCGGACTTGGGAGCAAGATTAAACCCAGTTCCAGAGTAACTCTGTTTCGTTCCTGACCGAACTTGAAATTCTAGCAACTCCCAGAAAACACAACAAAAAGAGACAGAAAGAGGTAAAGTGAAGAAGAAACATTACAGAGAGTCATGTTCTTCAGTAGTTATACCTGTGCTCATTGACCTACATTGGTTTTTGGATCAATGCCTAAGTATTACAATTTTTAATTTGTTTCAATGCTACCGTACCCTTGTGTCTCCCTATCGCCAAATCTCCTCCAGCCTGTACAACCCTCCAAGAAGTTTGCATTGCTCCAATTCCAGCCTCCCATGGAACTTGGGGGTTATCATTGACCAGAAACTCAACCTGGACTTGCCACATAAACACAGTGACTACAAAAGCAGGTCAGAGGATAGGAATCCTGCAGCAAGTAACTCACCTCCTGACTCCCCAGAGCCTGTCCATCATCTACAAGGCACAAGTCAAGAGTGTGATGGAATACTCCCCACTTGCCTGGATGGGGACAGCTCCAACAACATTCAAGAAAGTTGACACTGTCCAGGACAAAGCAGCCCCTGCTTGATTGCCACCTCATCCACAGACAACTACTCCCTCCACCACTGACAATCAGTAGCAGCAGTGTGTACCAACTACAAGATGCGCTGCAGAAATTCATCAAAGATCCTCAGACAACACTTTTCAAACTTATGACCACTTCTATCTAAAAGGATAAGGGCAACAGTTACATAGGGACACCAACCCATGCAAGTTCCCCTCCAAGCCACTCACCATTCTGACTTGGAAACATATCACTGTTCCTTCAGTGTCAACTGGGTCAAATTCTTGGAACTTCCTCCCAAAGGCATTATGGGTAAACCTACAGACATGGACTGTAGTGGTTCAAGGCGGCAGCTCACCACCACCTTCTCAAGGGGCAATAAGGGATAGGGCAACAAATGCTAGTCAGCCACGTCCTATGAGAGAATGCATTTTAACAACTCCTCCGATTCCATCACTCCAACCTGATGGCCATGACTTCAGCTGGCTGGGCCCCAAGTTTTATTTATCCCTAAATCCCTACAGTGTGGAAACAGGCCCTTCAGCCCAACAAGTCCACACTGGCCCTCAGGGAGAAGGGTGGAATCAAACCTGGGTCCCTGGTGTTGTGAGGCAGCAGTACTAACCACTGAGCCACTGTGCTACCCTGGTTCTAGAATTTCCTCCATAAATCCACTTCTAAGATCCTCAAGATATTTTTACTAAACTTTTGTCACCAATCCTGATATTTTGGTGTAAGGATTTTTCTGATGTATTCTCCTCCAAAGCACCTTATGTTTTAGGTTTGTTGAAAACGTGGTACAAAAACAGGTTGCTGTTTTAGTCTAGAAGCAGATTATGGGTCTAGTCTCTTGGCCGGAATGATTGTTCAGATAAATAGAGGGAGGTAAAAATACAAATCTTAACCAAACACCTCAAAAATAAAAAGCAAGATGTTAATTTTTAAACAGGTGAAAGTTATAAAACATGCATTATATTCTCAAGTGCTGCTTTGAGTTTTGAGTCACTTTCTCATTCTCACTAACTCATTTGCTTGGCAACGTAGCCACATAGTAACATTACCTTCCGTATTTGTGTTGACATAGAAAAAAAACCCTTTCATTTTCACCCTCCACCCCTTGAGGCTAGCGCTCCCCCAGCAGATGGCTCAAGTGGCCACCGGATAAAGTATGGCCCTTCCCAAAAGGTCTGGCCCCCAGAAAAACAAGCAATTCTTGGGAAAAGGCAGCCTTGGCCCCCTGGCAATTTCCTCACTGCTACCACTTGCAGCTTCCTGGACATTTTGATGGCTTCTGGGGACAAATTTGCTTTCCAGCCCTGTGTATTTTGAGCCCTGATTCACAGGGACAAGAGTGTCTGAACACAAAAGTAGTACAAAAATTAATAACTGAAGCAAAAAGGTCTGAAATATTTTGTGGGAAAGAATCATGTAATTACAGCAGTTTTATGATCTGTAGTGAAATGCAAATACTTCTCGGACTTTTTATGTGGGTGCAATTAAATGGGTGGAAAATTAATATTCCGTTTGCCTTTTATTACTATCAAGACTATGGACCAATGCAGTTTTGATAAAATCATTTAAGGGGGTTCAGCACTTCAACATTTACACATTATAGCACAGTGAACAAAGACAAGCTCAAATCAAAACTGATCAGCGAAAGTGATAGAATAATGTCCATATCCGACCACATTCCTGGCAAGTTTAATGGCACAGATTCTCAATACCGGTAGCAATCATTTAATAATCATTGCAGTTTCTAATTACTTAATACTGGATTTGTTCACTTATTAACAAGTTAAACTGCAATCATTGAACCAACTAACTTTCGCACATTATCTAACATACTAGAAATCGTAAAAATACTATGAAGATGAATGCAGCTGAGCTAACCTTTGGACTTCTAAGTTTAACAATCCTCTGATCTGGCCAAGTTACTGACCTTTCAGTTACCTCATTGTAAAGGAACAGAACTGAGAGACAGGTTCAATGGGATGAAATGGCATACGCCTGTACCTATGTTCACAGGATATGAACCCAAGCAAAGCAAGCGAGGAGGTCAAGTTTTGTCCCCTTTATTTGGCAGCCAACATGATCAGAAGCTCATGTTGGGCCAGCAAAGAGCTTGGGGGCCATGGAGCTCTGTCATTTTCGCTGTTCTTTTCCAGTTCAGCTCAATCTCAGAATGGCTGTCAGAGCCAGCCCAATAGCAATCAATCACTGACTTGTTAACCCACTGCTGGAAACAGATGTGAAACTGTGAAGGTAGGATTCTAGTGGACGGTGATGTTCCTCACCCAGCCCTACCTATTTTTTTGCATGATGTGGCCGTATATTGCTTTGGTTTCAGCAGAACACCCATAGCTTTTTAAAAGGCTGTGGGTGCCATTTTCTAAATTAGATCTAATCAAAATCCATCAATTTTCCTAGTCAGGAACAACACAAACAGGTGCAAAACCTTGCACCTTAAGCTTCAAGTGTAGACAACGTGCCTGCTTTACCCTCCACCTCTAGAACAAAAACCACCAATAAGACCCAACAAAAAGAACTCTACTCACACAAAGCAAGCAGATGCTTGGTAATCTGGTGCGTAACTACTTTACCAATGATGGCTGTTGTTTTAGTACTGTCCAAGGCAACCAATAAGGGGAGACAAAGGACAGGATCAGTCATGAGAGAATAAAGCACATGCTCAAAATGAATGTGAGAAGCAAAGCAGCAGACTGCAGAAAGCAGGAGGGAGAGGTAGGAAAAACATTTCAAATTGTGGAATTCATAGTCAAGTCATCAATAATCCACCATTTGGTAAAAAAATGCCTCATCCTCAAGGTCAGGATTTTGTTAACACTTCAAAGCTCATAACACATAGTTACCGTGCAGCTCGGAGAAGCACAAGAGCCTCTGCAGCTTTGCCAGCCAAGAGTGCATCTTGAATACGTATCATTGCTTCAGCACGCTGCTCTTCCACAGGGATTTCCAAAGCAGCATCAAATGGAACAACATCGTCAGACAGAGGGTCTTGGCCCTGGAAAACAAGACACATTCAATTCATCAGCTTAGGAAACCAGCAATTCTGTGTGCTGGAGTGGAATTGGAGGAGATGGCTCATGAGAACAAGGGGAGGTCAACAACTTACGCAGGTCAAAACCTTAGATCTTCTTGCAGAAGAACCATTAAAAGGAATACAGAAAGTTTGGATGTCAAGTATTCAATGCACTTTTTTAAAAAGTGAAGTACCACTGCTGTGCAGTAAGGATTGTGCCAGCTTTTCACTTTTGACAGCAGTCCAATCAAGCAGTTCCTACATTGCTTTGTTCCCCCTTTCGTTCAAAAACCCGAGCCTATGTTAACACTTAACTCAAGATATTGCCCTTAGGTTTCACATCTTTCTCCTACTCTCTAGCTGTGGTGCAGCAGTCAAACTCCCACATCAGTTCAAAGGTCAGTGACTCAAGACTTGTTAGGATTTGAGCACACAACCAGGTTGTCACTTTAGTACTGCATCTAGAAGGTACTGTACTGTCAGAGGTTAATCTTTCAAACCAAACATTAACCAAAAGGAGAATCTTCTTTCTCAGGCTGATAATAAAAGCCCAAATGGCACTGTTTGGAAGAAGCGCTGAGGAGGGTTTTCCCCAATTTTCCTGGGGTCAATATTTATCAATCAACATCACTACAACAAATTACCTGGTTGCTGATCACAATATTTGAGATTTTGTACAACTTACCTTCCCTACATTGAAATAAAGACTACATTTCAAATGTATTTTAGTTAATGTGAAACACTTCGGGACACCATATGATAGGAAAAAGCACTTTTATAAAAAATGGAATTCCTTTCTTCATTTCTTTTAGTTATATCTACATCTCCTCACTCTAGGCCCATTAATCACGATAAAAAACAAGTTTGATCCTTGGTTGGCTTTGAATTGATTGCAGCAATGAGGATCCTGGCCCTGATCACTGAGCAGTGATCTCTGCTGTAAAGTACAGTATGGACATCAGGTGAGGTCTCAATCCAACTGGACTGTTATGTTTATTGATTGGTAAATATCCTGCTGACATTTACTGTCTAAATTCATAAATGAAAGATGGTTGTTTAGGTTTGGTACTGAAGGACATCTAATGCCTGTGACACCATACTTCAGTACATTTTAGAGCCTTTGGGGAAAACTTATACCAAATGAAGAAATGTCCCAACTCTCAACCATACCACTCAACAAATAGATTGATCTGCTCTTCAGCAGCACTGGTTATTACAATTGCCTAATCAAAGAAGACTTCAACTATAATAGGTACATACCTCTGCACACTTGTCGAGCTCCTCCAATGTTCGTTTCCAGATTTCCTCGAGTTCTTCTTGGGATTTTTCTGATGAAATAGAAGCAAACTTCTTTGATTTTGACTTCTTCCTTTTGAACTTTTTTTTCTGTTTTAACAAACAGGAATAATTAAACAGTTGTGTCAGCAGCAACAACACTCCTCAGGCCTTTCATTTCTAATCTCTTCGTGGTCCCTCACCACTCCTCCTTACATATGCAACCCCTACAACTCTCCAGGATCTCTGAACTCTTTCAATTCTGGATTCTTGCACATCCCCTCAATTTCCATCGCTCCACAGCTAGTGGATGCATCTTCAGTTGCAAGGGCCCCAAGCTCAATAATGCCCTTGCTAAACCCCTCTCTCCCCTCTAAATTGCTCCTTAAACCCAACCTTTGACCAATCTTCCATCACCAGTCCCTAATATCTCCTTGGGTGACTCAGTGTCAATATTTCGTCTGATAAAGCTCCGTGAAGTGTCCAGGGGATGTTTTACTATGTTATAGGTGCTGTATCAATTAAAGTTGTTGCTGCTGTTGATTCCATCCTTGTTTTCAGCGATCTTACAAATGAAGCTATAGGAATATATGGGAGAAGGATTGGTGAGCTCCAGAGTTGCACATTCTTTGTACAGAAATTTACCTTACAATAAGCTCCCCAGATAACACTGCAGGTCAATGAGCTGTGTGGTACTGAGGTAGATTTGGGTAATTCTTGGTCTGTGCTGAACTTTCTGACTTCAGCTTACTGGTTAGAAGAACAAGCCAAGTTTTCTGCATGGATACCAGGTGACGACAGGACTAGGCTTGATTATAATGTCCTCTAGTCAAAACCCATTGGTATGATTTAAGGGGGCAGAGGATGTTACTCAGTACTCCAGAAGAGACTCTACATCTTCAAGAAAGGATGCAGCTTAAAAACTTGCCCTGAAAGCTAGTCATTAGTTTAGGAGACACATAATTCAGAAAAATGCGTAAATTCTGTAAAATGTAAAGCACAATATGCAAGCCAAACACAAACATGACCTGCACAAAAAGGTTGCTCTGGCCTTTACAGAATTTCTCAATCATCCGGATGAAAAGATGGGTCGTTTCAATGAGATCCTTCAGGAATGACTTGGGTTGCTTGGTTGCATCATATTTTCGGAACAATGTTAAGAACAATTCTCGGAACTCCATAACATAGAAGATATTACCTGCAAAAGGAACAAGTTGTACAGTCATCAGCCAACTGGATATGCAGATTTCCAAATGAAACCCATTTCCTTTGATAGTCAAGCTTCCCCCCCTCCCCCACACAACTCTTTTATGTAAATTGTTTCGATCATTTTTCCTTAACCCTTTCTGTTTAAAGGAGAACAATTTCAGTTTCTCTAGTTTCTGTGCTAGTCTTTTGTTTTAAGTATCAACTCACGAATGATGTTGACTGAGGTTTGCTTAAGTGGGACAGGGTGGGGAGTGGAAACTCCACTTTACAAATGAAAAAGTATCAACTATTGGCTTGTTAATGAAGAAATTATCCTGAAAAGAAAAAGGCCAAGACTCCCATCTAATAGTCATTCATCTTACACTGGGTGATCTCCAACCATGGCACCATAAATACAGCTGTTAAAAACATTTGAGGGCATCATCCTCATAAGGAACTAGCTAACACCATATGGAAGCTCCCAACGGTGGTACAATGGAGGTAAGTAACTTAGTAAAGGAATGAGGGAGAGGGAGAAGAAAGGACCATGACAGCATGCCCTGCATCTCAATGACGACAGCACTGGTACTACCTTGTGAAAGAGTAAGACAAAAGCTTCCAGTGAATCTTTATAAACCAGAACTACAGATGTACAAAACAAAATCACATTATTTCAAGATGAAAAGTTATCACCTTGCACCACATCTACTTTTCCAATAGGGTTATAACTACAAGCTTTCCACATGACCCTTCGCCCTCACCACAACCTTCATCTACTGAAAAGCCCCACCGTTTCCCTGATGTGAGAGCATCAAAATGCATGAATATCACACGGCACCAGTTTTAGTTCTAGTGCGATGTTGTATATTGTACACAAATCAGCCTCAACTTGATAGAATCACAGCTGAACCAAGATCCCAAAGCTTTTGTGATAGGATATTAGCATTTTGTGATATTATTCATAACCTGAACTCAGGCAAGATTTATAACTGAAAGTCATACCTCTAATTACATTGTAGTGATTTTGGCTGCCAACTGTGAAAACTCAGTGAACACTGGGTTCAGCTAGAATCGCATCTGCAAGCAGTGTTGGAACTGATGGCAAGACAAGTACCAGGACTGCCAACTAATAAAGATTCCAAACCAGACACTCCCCAGGACATTAAGGATGCAACTTGCAGTTTTTCCTTAAGGGCTATTTGTCCTTCTGATCACATACATCCCTCTCCCCTTCCCTTTCAAAGCCGCACCTCAATCAGACTGAGCTGGGACAATTCAGAGACTCCAAACGACAGAACCGAGTATTGAACTGACCCCAAATTTGTAAAGGCACTGTGAGGGGCCTGGATGTAACTTGTTACAATAGCAGTAACAAACCACAAGACATGTAGCGTTACCTATTGAATTATGTAAAGAAGACATCCAACTGCCGACAATCTGTTACACACAAACAGACACCAGCACATACCCATGAGTCACTCTAACAACCAGATTCCAACAGATGTCATAATGTAAGGCATACAATGACAACTTCCTGGGCTAGGTTTACACATGAATAATGGGCATGAGGTGTCAGAGCACACCAGAGAACCATATCAAAAGCAAAGGTCAGCTACTTGAGGGCAGGGTGGAATGAACATTCCATTTTACAGGTTTTCAGGTCATAGAATCATAAAATCTCTGCAGTGCACAAAGAGGCCATTCAGCCCATTAGGTCTGCACTGACCCTCTGAAGACCATCCCACATAGACCCACCCCTACCTTATCCCTGTAATCCCGCATTTCCCATGGTTAATCTACCTCGCCTGCACATCATTCGATACTATGGGACAATTTACCGTGACCAATCCACCTAACCAGCACATCTTTGGATTGTGGGAGGAAACCCAAGCACCCAACTGAAACCCAGGCAGACACGGGGTGAATGTGCAAACTCCACACAGACCATAAGACATAGGAGAGGATTGAAGGCCATTGGGCCTGTCAAGTCCACTGTGCCATTTAATCATGGCTGATGGGCATTTCAACTCCACTTACCCGCACTCTCCCTGTAGCCCTTGATACCTTGTGAGATCAAGAATTTATCAATCTCTGCCTTGAAGATGTCTAACGTCCCGGCCTCCACTGCACTCCGTGGCAATGAATTCCACAAGCCCACTACTCTCTGGCTGAAGAAATGTCTCCTCATTTCCGTTTTAAATTGACCCCCTCTAATTCTAAGGCTGTGCCCACGGGTCCTAGTCTCCCCACCTAACGGAAACAACTTCCCAGTATCCACCCTTTCTAAGCCATACGTTATCTTGTAAGTTTCTATTAGATCTCCACTCAACCTTCTAAGCTCTAATGAATACATACCCGGGATCCTCAGCCATTCATCATACGGTAAACCTACCATTCCAGGGATCATCCGTATGAATCTCCGCTGGACATGCTCCAGGGCTAGTATGTCCTTCCTGAGGTGTGGGGCTCAAAACTGGACACAGTATTCTAAATGAGGCCTAACTAGAGCTTTATAAAGTCTCAGAAGCACATCGCTGCTTTTATATTCCAACCCTCTTGGACAAGCATATGGACGTACATGGAATAGGGTATGTTAGATGGGCTTCACATTGGCATGACAGGTTGGCACAACAGAGGGCCGATGGGCCTGTACTGTGCTGTAATGTTCTATAAACGACAACATTACATTTGCTTTCTTAATCACAGACTCGATCTGCAAGTTAACCTTTAGGAGAATCCTGGACCAACACTCTCAGATCCCTTTGTACTTCTGCTTTACGAATTGCCTGCACATCATTCGATACTACGGGACAATTTACCATGACCAATCCACCTAACCTGCACATCTTTGGATTGTGGGAGGAAACCCGAGCACCCAACTGAAACCCAGACAGACACGGGGTGAATGTGTAAACTCTTGGACAAGCATATGGAATTACGAATGGAACATTCATTCCACCCTGCCCTCAGACACCTGAGGCTGAAATCAAACCTGTGTCCCTAGCACAGCTCCAACATCCTGTAAACTGAATTTTTATGGCACCTTAAAGGAAACCTACATTTGATAACTCTGGCACTCTCTCTCAGATTTTCATCCTTGGAGTGGTCCATTTCATTGATTGTGTTGAGCAGTTCTTGGTAAGCTTTCAGCGCAAGATGCATTCTGAAAGAAAAGGAGAGTTGTTTTAAAGTATCAACTTGTCACTTTCTTTGGTTGCATATTGGATGATACAAACAATTGTAGCAAGACCCACAGATAATGAAGACAGTTGGTTCACCAATGTCACCTTGGCAATTACTGGGAGTGTAGAAATATTTGAAGAAATTGCACTCTTGGCACTGAGGCCAAGATTTTCTCTCACATAATTTGAACCAGCAACCAGAGAAGGCTCCATCTTAAGAGGTGTCTTAGAAGGGATGGAATGGTAGGTGATGATACAATCAGGGAGACAGTTATAATATAAAGTCAAAAAGAATTACTCAATGCTCCATTACTTCAACGCAAACTCACACTGCCTGGTGTAGAACTGAGCAAAAGGCCAAGAAAGTACCTGGTCAAATCCAATTTGTGCTCACAATATTAGGACAACATTAAAAACACAATGACTGGATGGAACAACCTTGGATTTAAAAAGTGTCATGGCTTTCACCATGGTAATGTAAAAGAAGGCTAGCAAAGGACCCAAGATAACACGGTGTGGAGTTGGGTGAACACAGCAGCCCAAGCGGCATCAGAGGAGCAGGAAAGCTGACATTTTGGGCCTAGACGCTTCTACTTACTATCTCTAGCACAGGACCTTACCCCACAAAAAACTTAAGTGAAAATGGCATAGAACTGAACAAGGAAAAGATAAATGACAATATGATAAATGCAAAAGAATAGAACTTAGGAGAAGCTAAATGTGCCCAATATTTCATCTCTGCCCCAATAACATTAATAGAAATGGTTGGTAAACTAAGAGATTTCAATAGTTAGTATTAATCCACCATACCGTCTTGACCAGGAACCAGCTGCTGCCTTGTCAGTCAACATCATTTCATAGTAGTTGGTAATATTTCGCTCCACAAAGTGAAACGTTCGAATGCTGACTGTCTCTGACACTAGCTCAGGACGGAACTGGTACACCCGATTAAACTCCATGAAGAATGACACTGCCCAGAGGTAGTAGGTTTCATCGTACTGTTGTGCCTTCTCGCGAATGAGGTTGTCCTGGAAATGGTAGAAGTACATTCTGATACATTAGAAGTCTCTGCATCCATCTACAATTCCTGTTTTTAGGTGCATCTTTCAGTCATGTCTGCCTGGGAACATTTAAAGTTTGTCAAGTTACTGAGTTCTTCCAGCTGCAAGAAAGGTCCACTGTACTCTTTATGTTAGAGTTAGATAGCGTCATCCAGCGCTCTCTTTGAGCAGTTTCCCGTACCAGATTATTTAGATCTCACTAATAATAGTGAGGACAAAGCAAACACACTTTAAAAAAGAATTCTAATAGCAGAACTTGCACATCAGCTAGAGACCTCAAACAAAGCTTCTTCAAATAAAACTTCTCAGTTCACTAATATTTTCTAAAACATAAACCTTCCAGAGGAGGGAGAGGTTACTATCCTGCTCCTCAAGGTTAGTGTCCAGGGCTCTTCCATCGTCAACATCAATGACTTTTCCTCCATTATGGTCGCTGATGATTACATAACATTCAATATCATTCATAACTCCCGATATCACAATTCAGATATTGAAGCAGTACAAGTCCAAATGCAGCAAGATCTGGACCAGTTTGAGGTGACAAGTGGCAAGTAACATTCATGCCACATGAGTGCCAGGCAACAACTATCTCCAACAAGAGAGAATCTAACCATCACCGCTTTGATATTCCATGCCGTTACCATCACTGAATCTCCCATGATCAACATCCTGGAGGTCACCATTGATCAGAAGCTGAACTGGACTTGCCATACAAGTACTGGGGCTACAAGAGCAGGTCAATGGCTGGAAATCATGCAGTGAGTAATTCACTTCCTGACTCTTCAAAGCCTGTCCATCATCTACAAAGAACAAGTCAGGAGTGTGAGGGAATAATTCTCATTTGCCTGGATAAATTTAATTCCAAAAACACTCAAGAACCTCAACACCATCCAGAACAAAGCAATCGACCTGACTAGCACCACATTTACAATCATTCACTCTCTCCACAACTGCTCAATAGCAGCAATGTGCACTACCTCCAAGACGCACTGCAGCAATTCACTAAGGTTTCTTAGATAGTACCTTCCAAACCTGTAGACTCTACCCCCTAGAAGAACAAGGATAATAGATGTCTTCTTCTTATAAAATAATAGTTTTCATGCTTCTTCACATCGCAAACTTACCTTTACTACATACATGAGTCGGTTGTAACAGTTTTCTAAGAAATCAAGACAGAATTCCTTCAGGAACAGTCTGACATTCAGAGCAGAACGATGTTTCTTCTCCACCTCTTTTGCTGCTTGTTTTCTTTTTGGCACTCTGTTGGTCTTCTTGCCAGTGTCATGGCTGTAATTTTTCAACTGAGAAAATGCATAAATCAAATATTAAGTGTTGAAGCTGATCAGGTAGAGTGAAAAATTAACGTACAACACCTCCTATCTAGCCTGGATTCTTCACACTCAGTTCCAGATGATCAATGCCCTAAAACTGTGGCTCTGGCCAAGTAATTTTATCAGCCTCAGCCTCACCTCGTGACTTTGAGTGAGCAGGCTGCCCTCCTATGGGGAGAATGTACAGCTTTTAACACAGTTGGTGATCAACTTCTGAGTAACCTGCTCAAGCAAATTTTGATGATGACAGATTTCTACGATGTCAGATTCATTGTATTTTTTTGAATTTTTTAAAACTGCAATATTGGAAATCACAGCACAAAATGTGGTACTGAAAGCACCAATCAAATGGGGTGCCAAAGGGGATAAAGAAAATTGAGACAAAATTCTTGCCCCAAATGATTATTTTGTTATACCCAATATAAAGATGGACAGCATACATATCTGGTGAGTAAGGATTGGGTTCAGCTGTGACTCTCACTTTCTAAGCTTGCATGAAGAGTTTGGGAGAAAAATTATTTTGGAACATATGCCAGTTACTGAATCTGCATCATGGGACTTCAATTATGCTTTTTACTTTTTTTTCTTAAAAACAGCACACATTCCTAGGGAATAATACAATACAACAATTGTCAAAGGAATTGTTAAAACTCTTAGTAAATATTAACAACCACAAGCAATATAAATAATATTAAATGCAGATTTTTCACTTAAAGAATCTCAGATTTGAAATTATAAGTCACCAGTACTTCTCTCAATCAAAGACAGTTTAAAAACCCACTACCAACAACACATCAAATCAAGATTGCCATCTTTTGTGCAATTTTGACTTAGTTTGAAAATTCATTCAATGTTGAGAGCATCACTGTCAAGATCAGCATTTATTGTCCATTTCTAATTGCCCTGGAGAAAGCTGTGATTTTTGTTTTAAATGTTTGCTACCAACTCTTTTTTTTGCAGATTAATTATAATCAAAATAAAAACAAAGACCTAACCCTGGAGTACTGCATCAAAACTTTCTGAAGTATTAATGCTCAGATATTGTTTGCTATACTGTCTCTTACCCTACTGAACTGGTTGGCGTAGCTGTAAGTGGGAACACAGGAAACAGTTTGTAAAACACCTATATACAGGTAACATTTTTACTTACTTTGTGGATACCCATGTGGCAAACAATATCTCTGTCTGCGATTGACTTCAAGCCTTGTATGAGGTATGTACCGCCAAAACGAGAATGCCTAAAACAAATAAAGTTACATTTGGTAAAGATTTGGTGACAAAGTAAAGCAACAAGGTTCACAGTGGGGCGGGAAGAGCAGGGACAGAAGAAAATGTTGCTAGCAAGTTTTGAGAAGATTTGTAGCTCAGGTTGAGTTTCTGGATGTGAGCTTGCTCGCTGAGCTGGAAGGTTTAGTTTTCAGACGTTTCGTCACCATTCTAGGTAACATCATCAGTGAGCCTCCGACGAAGCGCTGGTGTTATGTCCCGCTTTCTATTTATCTGTTTAGGTTTCCTTGGGTTGGTGATGTCATTTCATGTTCTTTTCTCAGAGGATGGTAGATTGGCTCCAAATCAATGTGTTTGTTGATGGAGTTCCCGTTGGAATGCCATGCTTCTAGGAATTCTCGTGAACAGAGACACGCACGAGAATTCCTAGAAGCATGGCATTCCAACCGGAACTCCATCAACAAACACATTGATTTGGAGCCAATCTACCATCCTCTGAGAAAGGAACAGGAAATGACATCACCAACTCAAGGAAACCTAAATAGAAAGCCGCACATAACACCAGCGCTTCACCGGAGGCTCACTGATGATGTTACCTAGAATGGTGACGAAACGTCTGAAAACTAACCTTCTGGCTCAGCGAGCAAACTCACATCCAATGCTAACATTTTTTACTATCACTTATGTCAAAATTTTGTCAGCTTGGTTAAAGATCCTTCCAATAGGAGACTTTAAGAAAAAGATATTTCCTAATTTCCATGGGATGTGGACACCGTTGACTAAGCCAGCATTTATTGCCCAGAGGGCAGTTCAGAGTCAACCATGTTGCTGTAGGTCTGGAGTCACATGGAGGCCAGACCAGGTAAAGATTGCAGTTTCCACCCCTAAAGGGTGTTAATAAACCAGATGGATTTTTCCCTGACAATCAATAATGGTTTCATGGTCATCATTAGACTCTTAATTCCAGACTTTTAATACTTACGTTCATAATCAATTCTGCTGCCCATGTCTCAACTCATAGCAAGTACCATTTCCCTATCATCCCATGCTTTCTGACTTACTGGGGCTGCTGGTCAAGGAACACATTCTCCAGGTGTTCAAATCCATGTCCTTCTTCCTCTCTACCTCTGTAACCTCTTCCAGCCCCACAACCCTCCACAGTATATGTGCACCTCTTGATTCTGGCCTTTTTGCACACCCAGTTGTAATTGCTTCACCATTGGGGGCCATTCAACTGCCTAGGCCACAAATTCTAGATTTCCTTCCATGCACCACTCCAGATCTCTATCTCATTTCTACGGTGCTAGGACTTGAAGGGAATGCAGGGAAAACACATGAAATTAACATGGTGGTTCCACTCTACTACTTGTGCTTTTTCAAGTCAAGCACATCACTCCAGTTTGTGCAAAGGGTCCTCTGCAACTCAAAACCTGGGTAATATTTCACCCATCTGGATTCTCACCTGGTTCCTCTTTCAAAGGTTCTTTGCTTCTTCGCTGCTAGCTCTCTCTGCTTTAAGATTTCAAGCTCTCTGGACTCCTTTTCTTTCTGCTCCATAGGTTTTGCTTGCCCTGTCATGGCAAGTTGGTCAGGTTTCTATAGGAAAAATTCCCAAATTAATCGCTCTGTTCAAATTCTTCACTCCATTTGCCAAAAATCGAACTGTGACCAACAACTTTATTTTTTCTGCACCGCCCTTAAAATGATGACTTTTGTGCTGGTAACTCAGTTGGTACGTACAGAATTAAGTATGCTACGGAGTCACAAACAGCAGGTCCCTAGGTTCAATACTTGACTGCCAGTCTCAAGAAAGGGCAGTGAAAAAATATTTGCCTCAGTACCTGAACAAGATCTGGTGATGGCAAAACAAAAACATAAACTAAACAAACATTCTCTCCTAGGGCCACATGGGAAACCTGTTTCCAGCACTTTGTTAAAGTCACTCACTACTAAAAGGTACTCAGAAGCAGCTCAGGGCAATTCTCTCCTTACGTGGAACACAGAGGAAAAACTTGTATTTATTCTTGTCATGAAATGTGCTACAGATGTCCCAAAATGCCGATCATCTAATTGAGCCCAGTGAAGTGTAATCACTGTTGGAAAGTAGGAAATGCATCAAGCAATTTGTATAGAACAAGATCCAAAAACACAGATAATGACCACATCATCTGTTTTTTTTGGTGCTGATTGAGGGATTGAATTTGGGCACTGGGGATAACTCTCTGGTTCTTTAAAATCTTGCCATAGAATTCTTTGCACTCTCACTAATTAGACTGTTTTCCCTTCTGCCCCAGATCATATCCAGTACTGACCTGATCTCTGAACATGAGGGAGATTATTTCCAGAATGTGCATGGCCCACTGTTGCTCCTCCTGGGAGGTTGCCAAAAACTTAATGAGATCATCCATCCCACTGATGTGCATTGCCCATAATACCTTGTCATGCACGCTGGCGTCGTCATCAATATTCTTTTTGGAAACAAAAGCAGGCACAAACAACAGGAAATGTTTACAAAATTACACTCAAGATTGATCACTCAAGTAGTAAAATATAATTGAGATGTGATGTTATGATGTTGAATAGAGTCTGCCTCTTAGGTTGCATGCGTGCTCGGTTTTTAAAAATTCATCTCTGCCATTTTCACCTTTTACCTAGCAACAAAGTAGTTCCGGCTATGAAACAAAACTGAAAAATGCCAAAAATCAACAGTTAGCATCTGTGAAAGAAACAGAATTAATGTTTTAGGCTGAAACAACCTTTCATCAGAATCATTCAAGTTACAGTCATACAGCACGGACACAGAACTATCAGCCCGACTCGTCCATGCCGATCAAGTTTCCCACAACTAAACTAGTTTGCCTGCCTTTGGCCCGTATTCTTCTAAACCTTTGCTATCCATATACCTCTCCAAATGTCTTGTGAATGTTGGACCTGTACCTGCATCTACCACTTCTTCTGGCAATTTGTTCCAGATATGAACCATTGCGTGTGTGAAAAAGTTTTCCCTCAGGTCCCTTTTAAATCTTTCTGCTCTTACATTAAAATTATGCCCTCCAGTTTTTAAACTCCCCTACCCTAGGGAAAAGGCCTTTGCACTCACCTTATCTATGGCTCTCGTGATTTCAGATCTCTATAAGGTCAACCCTCAAACACCTATGCTCCAGAACAAAACGTTTCAGCCTCTCCCTACAACTCAAACTTTCCAGTCCCGATAACACCCTGGTAAAATCTTTTCTGCACCCTCTCCAATATAACAACATCATTCCTATAGCAGGGCAACCAGAGCTGTATGCAGTACTCCAAAGGTAGCTTTACCAACGTCCTGTATTGCCCCAGCTGCTATTCTCAATGCTCTGACCAATGAAGGCAAGTGTGCAAAACACCTCCTTCACCACCCGGTCTGCCTGTTATGCCACTTTCAAAAAACTATTCTAACATTGCTGTGGCTTTACGAGGTTATTGTATTTCTTTCTCAAAAAAAGGGATAAAATGTTATGGGGGTGCAGTGAAGCCTTGGCTGTTTTTCTCCTCCCCCGCCCCCCCCCCCCCCCCCGAAAGCTGGAACACTCGAAGCATCCTGAATGGGCGTTGTCAAGTTCCCATCCACAGAATCAAGGATTTTTAATTTTTAGTTTTCAGTAACAGTTGCTGCTGGGTCTTGAAGGATTGGAAGCTATTTTTCGCTCTCTCGATTACAGCCAGAAGCTGAGGGTTCTCTCCAGGGCTGCTGGATTATAGGCGAGACAAATCTGTTTTCTGAATTTGCCTTTTGCCAAGGGTATGTTTATGGGATGTTACTATATTAGAACAGTTAATTTGTAATAGTTACTGTAGCTATTATTCTGTTAAGTTTTCCAATAGAGCTGTTATTCCACATTTTTCTTTTTTTTGGTTGTATTTTAACTATAGTCCTTGAATAAACTGTGTTTTGCTTAACGTCGAGTAGTTTGACTAATCAAATTGCATTTGGAACGCAGTACCCAACATTTACCTTTAAAATAAGGAAAAGTTAGGGTCTAGGCTACCTTCATAATGTATTTTGAGGGGGTCTGGTCTGGTCTAGTCCATAATACTACGTACCTGAACCCCTCGATTGTTCTCAAATGGAAAGCTCTCCAGGGCCCAACCATTATTTATACAAGTCCTAGCCTTGTTCAGCTCACCAAAACGCAACACCTCGTATTTATCGGAATTAGACTCTGTCTGCCGCTCCTCAGCCCTTTGGCTGAGTTGATCAAGATCCCACTGTACTCTTAGATAACCTTCTTCATTGTCCACTATACCATTAATCTTGGTGTCATCCGCAAACATACTAACCACCTTCCTATATTCTCATTCAAATCATTTTTATAAATGACAAACAGTGAACCCAGCACTGATCCCTGCGGAATACTGCTGATCACAGGCCTCCAGTCTGAAAAATGACCTGCACCACCACTGTGTTTCCTTTCATTAAGCCAATTTTGTAACCAATTGGCAAGCTATCCTAGGATCCCATGTGATTTAATTTTACTAACCAGTCTACCACGTGGAACCCTGTCAAAGGCCTTGCTAAAGCCCATGTAGACAACATTTACCACGCCTCTTGGTCATGTCCTCAAAAAAATTCAATCAAGCTTGTGAGACATGATTTCCCTTGTTCCTACAGCTTGAACTTTAACTCATTGGTTCACAGGTATTTAGGACAGATCATGCTGATAGGTAATTGAACTTGTCACATTGTCAAGTCCTTCAACCTGTTCATGAAGCCACTTGTACCGAAAGCACCTGTAAGCAACTGCCTTCAAGAGGCAGGGAATAGTCAGCCAATTCACTTCTTTGGGAGATAACAACAAC
Source organism: Stegostoma tigrinum (assembly GCF_030684315.1). NCBI lineage: Eukaryota > Metazoa > Chordata > Chondrichthyes > Orectolobiformes > Stegostomatidae > Stegostoma > Stegostoma tigrinum. Next base: position 19,192,993 of record NC_081404.1, read on the forward strand.
AGGATACGGTTTTGTTTTAACTACAACAGAGAAATTAATATATTAGCTTGTCCATCATTTAACCAATGAGTAATGAATAACAGAACAAACATAGTCAAACAACGAAAGGACCAAAAAGGAAAACAAAGGGTCTTGAAGGCTATTGGCTAGTTGAAACAACAGACCTTCTCCTCCTCAGGTTCAGGGGGTACATGTAGAACATTTCGAACTAGCAACAGGATCCTTTCAATCAGTAGGTTATCCTCCTCCTGCCTCTGCTCCCAATCCTGTTACACAAACATCATCTGTTAAGTAGGGAGAAAAGAACCTCACAACCAAGCAGCATTTTTCTTTTCTGACAGCAAACAAACAGTTCAATCCTGTCTCCAATGGACATCCACATGCAGAGTCTCCAGCAAGGGTCAACGAATGGTAATCAACAACAGAAACATGGGGCCATGTTCCTTCTCTCTAACCCAGAGAAGCTGAAACCCGACTGCTGTGCTGCCTAAGACACATACCAACCGAAAACAAAACCTGTATGTGGTTGAGGAGCATAGCAATTGATGTTTTTAACCCACTAGATCATTTTTCTTTTTTCACACTTCTAAATAAAGCTGTATTTTTACTTACCAGCTGTAAGAGATCATAGAGTTTTTCACTAAGCACTCCAAACACCTTTTCATCTGCAAAAGCCTACAACATAAAAACAGTGGTTTAACTACATTTGACATTAGGAGCGCTTCAAAAATAAAAATTTCAATTAAGTTAATTCACTGGGGCAGCGAGCTAGAATTCAAGCCCTGCTATTCTTGCAGATGTCACAAAAGTTAAAGATCTTAAAGAAGTACTTAATATTTCTCAATTTACCAGCCATTTTAGATTCAAGTTGATAGAAAGCAAGGACCAGATTTCTGTGCTTAAGAAGAATTACTATCTCTTACAAGTAAATAGATTTTAGTCATAGGTTAACAATTATGAGCCATCCTTTCCTGCAGTCTAAATGGTCCTAGGCTAGAGTGTTCATACCCATAAGCTGTTCAGATAACTGGGAGCAAATTTCAGTTTTTTTTTCTTTTATGCATTCAAAGGACAAGGGTGTCACTGACTATTGCTCAGAGGGCAGTTAAAAGTCAACCACATTGTTGTGGATCTGGAATCAAATGTAGGCCAGATCAGGTAAGGATGGCAGTTTCCCTCCTTAAAGGATATTAGTGAACTAGATGGGTTTTTCCAACAATCTACAATGGATTTGTGGTCTTAATCAGAATCTTAATTCCAGATTTTTAAAAATTGAATTCAAATGCCACCATCTGCCGTGGCAAGATTCAAATTCTGGTCCCCAGAACATTATTTAAATATCTGGATTAACAGTCCAACGATAACCAGTCACCTACTTGGTACTGGCCCAGTCTCACTGGTGCACACTTCCTTGAGCCAGTTCACCCGCAACTAAACTTGCCCCACTGGTTGAAGAAACAGTGTATACAGCATTGACAGTAGCATGAGTAGCTTGCTTTTTGAAAGCCTTCCACAATCCTTGGTTTTTAAAGCAGTTCCTTACCCATTTCAGTCCACAATCCAAAATACAGAAAAAAAGTCTTCACAATTTCCAGACTAAATAATCCAACTGAAAGTCACTGTATTCCTCAATATGATTTCTTAATTTCTGACAAGTTAGGTATCTTCCTGACCAGGTGTCCCACCTCTGGTCAGTCTTTCGGAGGACTCTGTTGTGACGAGTTGTGAATGCTGCTCAAAGTATGAATCAGGAATGATTTGCCCTTCCTTCCGCTTGGTGAGCCAGCACCAGAGCTCCAGCTACTGACTCACATCATCCACCAAACCACAGTTGAGCTCAGTAATTCTCCTGGCAGTACTCGACAGACACATCGCTGTTTCCTCCTGCATTATGGGAGCATTTTAGATCAGAACTTTGATAGGTGTTATTGCCTTGTGCAAGTGTATAGCCTTCATGAGGGTCAATGCAGCAAATGTTGGTAGGCTATTCAATCATGTATAACACCATCAGTAAGCTTTACAGAGTTAGGAAGGAGAGATCACATCTTGAGTGAGTGTATAGTTCTGGGAATTTGGTGACAATGTGGGAATTTCATGCAAAGGTGGGAAAGGTATTTTGTGCTTGCTTTTTTTGGCTCATAATTTAAGGGTTATTTTTAAACAGGATAACCGAAGAGCAGGATTGAGGCCCAGCCCAAGACTGATATCACATGTAAACTGTAAATTCACTGGTTGGGGGTAGCAAGTAATTTGACTATTTTGGGTTACTTTCAGATTGAAGGTAAATAGGCGAATATTTACAGGTTACAAACCGAAAGTCCACAGGAGATTTATAAAAATCATGATAATAACTAAATAATTAAAATAGAGATGCAGGGCCAGGCAATGTATCGTAACTGCATGATGAGGGAGCTGGTGAACCGTACTGTGGTTCACAGTGACCAAATCTGTAGCAAGTATTAGTTGTCTGAGGAATTCCGGCTCAGAGCTGATGAGCTGGAGTCTGAGCTCCAAACACAGAGATAGATCAGGGAAGAGAAGAGTCACCTGGGTTCTGTGTTTCAGGAGGCAGTCATACTGCTTAGATTAACTACCTCAAATTCAGTCAGTGGTCAGGGATGGGTGGGGCGCGACTACGAGCAAAGCAGGTAGAGATATCCAGGAAGGTAGTGTTGAAGGAGCCTCAGCCTTTGAACCTGTCTCACAGGTTTGAGATTCTTGCTCCCTGTGTGAGCAAGAATGGGGTCTGTAGGGAGGATAAGGAAACTGACCATAATATCATGATACAGGGAGCCATTCAATAATGGGGAGGAGAGAAATTTAGTTGTAATTGAGGATATTGCATTCAGGGGAATAGACACTGTTTTCTGTGGCCAGGATCAAGAATCCCAAAAGCTGAGTTGCCTGCCAAGTGCCTGGGTTCAGGATATTTCATCTGGGCTGCAGAAGAACTTGGAATGAAGGGGAAAGATCCAATTATTGTGATCCATGTAGGTACCAACGATATAGGCAGAAAGAGGTTCTGCTGAGAGATTACGAGTGGCTAGGGGTTAAATTAGAAAGCAGAACCAAAAACATGATCAACTCTGGAATACAACCTGCACCACAAGATAATTGGCACAAGGTCAAAAAGATTTAAAAAGGTAAATACGTGGCTCAAAGATCGGTGAGAGAAAAACAGGTTTGATTCTTTGAACATTGGCACCAGTACTGAGGAAGGAGGGAGCTGCTCCAATGGGATGGGCTCCACCTGAAGCAGGCTAGTACCAAACATTTTTTTTGGGTTGGTGAGGGGGGGGGGGGGGGGGAAAAGAGGTGGTATCAGCAGAGGGAGAAGTTTCCATGTCAGGCAATAGGACAGAGTTTAAAAACAATCAGGAACCTAACTTCAGGCACAGCAGACAAGAGGACAAACATGAGAAGGGGGGCAGTCAACACAGGACTGAAGGTGCTGACTTAAATGCACTCACTGTATGAAACTAAGTAAATGAGCTTGTAGCACAGATTGAAATTGGCAGGTACACTATTGTGGGTTGCACAGAGAAGTAGCTACAAGGGGATCAAGGCTGGGAACTAAATAGGACCGGCAGAGGAGGTAGGGTTGTCTTGTTAGTGAGGAATGAAATGAAATTACTTTGATGCAAGAGGACATTATAGAGTCTGAAGGTACAGAATCTGTGTGGGTAGAGTTGTGGAACCGCAAAGGGAAAATGACCTTGATGGAAATGACCTTTATGTACAAGCCTCCCAGCAGCAGTCAGAATGTTGGGCAGAAAATAACACAGGGAATAGAAAAAGACATGTAGGAAAGACACTATTACAATAATCTTGGGGGGCTTCAATATGCAGGTGGACTAGGAAATTCAGGTTGGTAGTGAATATCAACAGGAGGAGTTTGTGGATTGTCGACAAGATTTTTTTGGAGTAGCTTGTGATACAGCCCATTATGGAACAAACAATTCTGGATATAGTGATGTGTAAAGAGTGCAGACTTGATTGAGGAGCTTAAAATGAAGGAACTCCAAGGGGCAGTGACCATAACATGATCGAATTCACCCCACAGTTTGAGAGGGAGAAGCTGGAATCAGATGTAACAGTATTACAATTGAGTAAACGTAACTGCAAAGACATGAGGGGAGGAGCTGTCAGAGTTGATTGAAAGGGCAGCTGCGCAGGGAAGATGGTACAGCAGCAATGGTAGGAGTTTCTGGGGGTAATTCAGAATGAACAGCAGAAATTCATCCCAAGGGAGAATGAGGCAACCACAGATGACAAGGGAGGTCAGGGGTTGCATAAAAGCAAAAGAAAAAGGGTACAAAGTGGTGAAGATTAGTGGGAAGCCAGAGGGTTGGGAAGCTTTTAAAAACCAGCACAGAGAGTAAACAAAAAGAAACAATAAAGGGGGGGGAAAAGATGAAATATGAGAATATGCTAGCTCGTAATATAAAAGATTTCAAGAATTTATTTAGATATCTAAAAAGATAAGAGAGTGCCAAGAGTTGTCACTGGCCTGCTGGAAAATGAGACTGGAGAAGCAGAGAAACTGAATAAAGTACTTTGCATCAGTTTTCACAGGGTAAGACACCAGCAGCATACCAGAACATCAAGAGTCAGGGGACGGGGGGAGTGTAGTGGCCCTTATGAAGGAGAAGGTGCTGGGGAAGCTGAAAGGTCTGAGGTGAATAAATCACCCGGATTGAATGGGCTAAACCCCAGAATCATAGAGTAATACAACATGGAAATGGGCCCTTTGGCTCAAATTAATCCATACTGACCATGGTGCCCACCCAGCTAGTTCCAATTGCCCATATCTCTCTAAACCCATCCCATCTAAGTACCTATCCAAATGTTTTTACATGTCACTATTGTACCTGCCTCGACCACTTTCTCTGGCAGCCCATTCCATATACACCAATCTCTGCACGAAGAAGTTGCCCCTCAGGTCCTTCTTAAGTCTATCCCCTCTCACCTTAAACCTATGCCCATGAGTTTTCAATTTCCCTGGGAAAAAGACTGCACATTTATCCTACCTACGGCCCACATGATTTTATACACCTCTAGAAGGCCACACCTCATTCTCCTACATTCCAGGGAATGAAGTCCTCTCCTGGCCAATCTCTCCATATAACTCAGGCCTACTAGTCCTGGCAATATCTTCATTAATTTTCTTTGCACACTTTCCAGTTTAACTATGTCTTTCCTATAACAGGGTGACAAAAACCATATACAATAGTCCAAGCGCAGCCTCACCAATGACTTATACAGCTGTAATATAACGTCCCAACCCGTACACTCAGTGCCTCAACCAATGAAGGCCAGCATGCTAAATGCCTTCTCCACCGCCCTGTCCACCTTGTTCAATGAACTATATACTTCTACTCCCTAATGAGACCTTGACTATCCAAATATTGGTTGATCCTGTCCCTCAGAGTTCTCAAAGAGGTAACTGAGGAGACTGTAGTGGTATTTTTACGTACTCACCTCTTTGTACCCCTGCAGATATGAAACCACTTGCATAAAGTGATGTCTGAAGGTAGGGTTGTCAGGAACCTTCCCAAAACACAGAAGTGCTGGCTGTGTTAGATTTACCAACAATCTAGAAACAAAAATAGGGGTGGAAAACACCACACATTACACTGTGCTACAAATGAAAGTCAATTATTAAAATTGGCATATCTATTCAAAACTGCAGTGTCAAAAGTGATGGAGATTTTTATTGTTAATCATATCTAGGTCTAATGCATGCCCCATCATAGATTTAATGGAACTTTCCCATTAATGAGACAGTTCTGTTGCAGCTCCAAGCTCTGGCCACCAGAGGGAATTCCTAGACTAAATGTTTCACAAACAATTTCCCCCCATTCACAGGTTTGAAAATTATGGTCAATGTGTTGTGGGGGTGGGGTTAGACGGAAAGCTAAAAGCAAGGGATCAGTCATTGCTGCCTCAGAGCTTGTACACTAAAAATTTCTACTCACAACCTTACTTCGGGTTTGACCCTCACTTTTGGAAGCCCTATCCTAGACATGCAAAGTCTTCCACACCTGTCTTAGTAATGGTCGACGTTTGATAAATTTATAGTGCCCCTAATGTTGTTTCAACATGTCCTACATTGACCCTCTCACCTCTTACCAGAATTAGGAGCTTTCGGAGCAGCCTTCATGATCAGCTCCTAGACTCAAATAAAAAAAGTGTAATGACTGCTCAGCCTAACAACCATCCCATCAGCAAACACCCCCATCTCAAAAACAAACCTTCCAACTTTGAAAGAAACTACAAGAATGGAAGATTCAAATATCAATGATGTCCATCATACGCCCTCCATCAGAGGGAGGCTTATGTGACGATGAGACGAGATGGTTCAGATGAGGCGATGGAGAGTTACAGATTAGCTAGGAAGGATTTAAAGAGAGAGTTAAGAAGAGCAAGGAGGGGACATGAGCAGACATTAGCAGGTAGAATAAAGGAGAACCCTAGGGTTTTCGATAGATACGTGAGGAATAAGAGGATGACTAGGGTAGGAATAGGGCCAGTCAAAGACAGAAGTGGGAAGTTGTGGGTGGACCCTGTGGAGATTGGAGAGGGGCTAAATGATTATTTCTCATGTTTTCACTGAGGAACAGGAGAATATTGTAGAGGAGATGACTGAGCTACGGGCTACTAGAATTGAAAGGATTAAGGTTAGTAAGGAGGAGGTGTTGTCAATTCTAGAAGGTGTAAAGGTAGATAAATCCTCTGGGCCAGATGGGATTTTTCCGAGGATTGTCTGGGAAGCTAGGGAGGTGGTGGCGGAGCCTTTGGCTTTGATCTTTAAGTCCTCATTGTCTACAGGTTTAGTACCAGAGGACTGGAGGATTACAAATGTTGTGCCCTTGTTCAAGAGGGGCAATAGGAATGACCCAGGTAATTATTGACCTGTGAGCCTTATGTCTGTTGTAGGAAAAATTTTGGAAAGGATTATAAGAGATAGGATTTATAATTGTCTAGCAAGCAACAATTTGATTGGAGATAGTCAGCATGGATTCGTCAAAGGCAGGTCGTGTCTCACAAACCTCATTGAGTTTTTTGAGAAGGTGACCAAGCATGTGGATGAGGGAAGGGCAGTTAACTTCAGTAAAACCTTTGATAAGGTTCCCCATGGTAGGCTATTGGAGAAAATACAGAGGCACAGGATTGTGGGAGATTTAGCACTTTGGATTAGAAATTGGCTTTCTGTAAGAAGGCAACGAGTGGCGGTTGATGGAAAATATTCAGCTGGGGTCCAGTTACCAGTGGTGGGCCTCAAGGATCTGTTTTGGGACCACTGCTGCTTGTCATTTTTATAAATGACTTGGACGCAGGCATAGGTGGATGGCTTAGTAAGTTTGCAGATGACACTAAAGTCGGTGGAGTGGTGGAGAGTGTGGCAGAATGTTGTAGGTTGCTGGGAGACTTGGATAAACTGCAGAATTGGGCCGAAAGGTGGCAAATGGAGTTTAATACGGATAAACGAGAGGTGATTCACTTTGGGAGGAATAACAGGAAGGCAGAATACGGGGTCAATGGAAAGATTCTTGGTAGTGTGGATGTGCAGAGGGATCTTGGTGTCCATGTACATAGATCCCTGGAAGTTGCCACCCAGGTTGATGGTGCTGTTAAGAAGGCTTACGGTGTGTTAGGATTTATTGGTAGAGTGATTGAGTTCTGGAGCCGTGATGTCATGCTGCAACTGTACAAAACGCTAGTGCGGCCCCACTTGGAATATTGCATGCAGTTCTGGTCGCCCCATTACAGGAAGGATGTGGAAGCATTGGAAAAGGTGCAGAGGAGATTTACCAGGATGTTGCCTGGTCTGGAGCGTAGGCCCTATGAAAAAAGGCTGAGGGACTTGGACCTGTTCTCATTGGAGAGAAGGAGGCTAAGAGGAGATTTAATCGAGACATACAAGACGATCAGAGGATTAGGTATGGTGGGAAGTGAGAGTCTTTTTCCGATGATGATGACTTCAGCTTGTACAAGGAGGCATAGCTACAAATTGAGGGGTGATAGATTTAAGACAGATGTCAGAGGCAGGTTCTTTATTCAGAGTGTGGCAAGGGCGCGGGATACCCTGCCTGACAATGTAGCTAACTCGGCCACATTAGGGGCATTTAAACAGTCCTTGGATAAGCATATGGATGATGATGGGATAGTGTGGGGGAGTGGCTTAGATTAGTCCACAGGTCGGCGCAACATCGAGGGCCGAAGGGCCTGCTCTGCGCTGTATTTTTCTATGTTCTATGGGAGAGCCACCTAATTGATTGAGTTCATATACAGTCAATCTTTGTTTGTTGCATGGGTTTGATTACAAAGCCAACCTTCTAACGCATGTCCCTCTCCCCCTACCACACTAAAGGATTGTTCACAAGCTAAACACCTGCTATTACAAGGCTAGATTTGAAACTGTATTAGCTCTTCCATCCCAGAAAGTATTTCATCACTCAACTCCCACCCACCTCCTTTTCACCTCAAGTTTCCTTTCCTTTAAGGAATCGTGTTTCCTTGGATTTCTCAAGTTCCACTTTGAAATATTCATCACAAGGAGCCAAAGAGAGTCCCTTTAGACAAGCCAAATGGATACTTAGTTATCTTATTTACTCGATTACCTCAAATCACCTGTTTTAAAATTTGGAGATGATTGATATTTCACTGCTGTGGTCTGAGACACTACGTAAATGCAGATAACACAGCCCTTTTCAATGCAAGGAGCACTCTGCAAAAATGCTCCATGTAGCAAAACACTTTCAAACTTGATTGATACCTGATAACTGCTTCATACAGCACCTTCTCCTGAGGATACTGTGTGATAATGGGCAGCAGGTCATTCTGTAGAATCTGTGCAGCTCCCAGTTGCTGCCGAATGTCTCTTGTCTCATCTTCGTGTCTTAAGTATCGGATTAGGTCTTTGACACTCTCTGAAAAACAAGAATGAATTGCAGTCAGCATGTGCCTTTATAAATCAAACGTCACTTTTAGCTGGCTCCACTTCTTTTCCTGAAGCTAGTGGCTTTTGCTTGAGCATGTACTCAAGGGGCCATTTTCAGGCACAAGCAGAGAGTAAGTTCTGGCTGAATACGCTACCACGAGGCTGTCACAACCAAACCTGATTCTGTTCCTGTCCAATAGCCACATGTGCACCTTCCAGAAATAATTCTTCAATTGCAAAACAACAAAAAAAATTGTCAAGCCATGGGGCAACAGCAGAACTAATGGGCAGATCTTTCAGAGTGCTGACACATGCACTAGGAGTCAAATGCCTCTTTCTGTGCCACAACATTCTATCAGAAGCAGCAGCAGCTCTGGTTGATTTCCTTCCCATGTCTCTAACATTCCAAAGCAAACAGTCAGCTGGAGTTGGTTTACTGAACAAATCATGAATCAAAACTGCAGATTTCTTGGTCTGTAAGGCCTTGAGCGGCACTGTTACAGACAGATTATGAGTTTCAAAACAAATCACTCTCCCTGTTCTCACCACCTGTCTACATGTGGAGGTTTGCAATAGATTATTATTTTTTGAGAACTTGGATTCCAAAGTAGGGGCAAATGGGTTTTTGGCTTTCAGTTCTGTGACTGTGACATTTAAAAAAAGGCTAATTTTTTTTCTAGCATTGGATCAAAACAGTGTTTTCAACAAATCATGTGACTTAAGCTAAATTACTTGACCAGCTACCTGGAGAGATAATTGCTGAAGTGTTTACAACATTGAGCTTTTATGACTTGCCAAAAAAAAGAGAGATCAGAGGCAAGAAGCAGAGTCAGCTCAGAGGAAACAAACTATATCAGATGTGCTCTTTCACAGCCTTAACGTAGTTAGAAAAAAAAACTTTAACTTAGCCGGTTTGTCTCAGGGAGAAATGAGGAGAATCACATCTGGTGAATGCCAAGTAAGTCGTCGAAAGGAAACATTTGTAACCGTGTCAATTGAGTACGAAAATAGTGAAGATAGTTGTGATACTTCACTGGGGTTGGATGCCTGGAATGGACAACACTGGGAAAAAGGGATTAATCTTTCTTTTATAGATAATAAAATGTGAGGCTGGATGAACACAGCAGGCCAAGCAGCATCTCAGGAGCACAAAAGCTGACGTTTCGGGCCTAGACCCTTCATCAGAGAGCTCTTTTTGCTGTTTATCATATCACGTGGAATGTCTTACACAATTTTGGTTTATTTTCTATTACTGTGAGTAACACACTATTTTGCACAATGAACCTATTCACTGGAGGTTGCCAGTGACTGACCACCATGGTAATCAAATTGCAAAAGTAAAATCTATGGCCTATCAAGTCAGGTTTTACTCTGGGATCTGACTTGTCCAGTATTACCATCACCTGGGATTGTAAGCGTAAACAGTCAATACAGTGTGGACCTGTAGGAACACAGCAGAGCATCAGAGGAGCAGGCAAGTCAATATTTTGTGTTTACACCAGCAACTGCAATTCTTGCTACCTCCTAGTAACAGTAAGCAGACTGCAATTTAAATTTTTCTCCTCTCTTGAAACAGTGGGGTGTATTTCCCCATTCACTCCGTGGGTAGACTATAACTTTGTAAGGAACACAACATTACTGTAGGAAAATTAAATCTAAGTAGGGCTTATTTCACATGATCTCAGATACAGAGAAATGATTTGCAACAGAAGCACAATTACAAACATACATGGAGAGACAGGATAGAAAAGGATCAAGAAATTGTTCAATTAGTAAAACTAAAATACAAAACAACCAAGGGATACAAGTGCCCTGGCTTTTAAGATGGAGTTCAGAAGTCTAAAACTGCAGTTGGCAGCCTGGACTTCCTTTCTAGAGGTGGTTTGATTGGCTAGACAGCAGTGGAAGAGTTATACATAGTGTTTTCTCTTTAAAAATCTCTTCAAAATTATTCGGAGATAATTTTGCTAAAAGGAAACGTCTATTCCGTTGTTTTGATGAATGTAACTTTTAGTTGCAGAAAGCAAGTGTGGATGACTGCTCTTTACAGTAAGAGAAAACTTAGCAAGATTGACAAGGCCATTTGCCATTGTTTCCAACGCCTTGGCAGATACTAGTTGGTCTGTCCAATTTAATTCCTTTTATTGACTGTGACTGAGTGCTGCAGACTGGCACATTCCAAGATGCAGGACTACGTGCTGAAGGATGCACTAAAGCTTGCAGTTTATATGCCTTATATCCTGTTTTTGTACAAAATACAGAAACAGAACCGGAAGTGGTACCAAACACCCCAACAATCTGAGGCATATGAATAACAAGTGGGACAGAACACCAAAGCTTCACCAAAGGCGCACTGATGATATTACCTAGCACAGTGACAAAAAGTTTGCAACCAAACCCACTGGTTCAGCGAGCATGTATACTTTTGCAATTAAGAAAAATTCCTTTTACCATATTGTATAGGAGCTAGCTACAGAGTGGCTTGCTCGGCACCATTCCAGAAGGCATTTAAGACTCAACCACATTGCTGTGAATCATATGTAGACTAGACCAGGTGTGAATGGCAGATTTTTCCCTAAAGGACATCGGTGAACAAATCAAAAATGATTTCATAGTTTTCATTGTCCTAGTTTGTTTGTTTAATTTCAGTCCTTTTAAAATTAATTGGCAGGATTTGAACTCTGGATTACTGGTCCAATGACAATACTACTGTGTCACCAGTTTCCCCCTAAGTTTATGGATGATGACTGCCAGAAAACCCTGTCAATTGTGAGATACAGCTTTCATATAGTTTTAAGAATCAGGTCTCAGGATTTAAAGCATGACTAAGAGTACAGGCTTGAAACAACTCACCTAAACAATCAGGCTCTTTGTGATAGTTGTCCACTTCCAGGTATCCCAAGGCACTGCATGTTGCTAATAGTTCACAGTTCATCATGTTCAGACGCACACAGTGCACTCTTCAAAAGCAGTCGAGACATAGGACAAACAAAGGAAGGGCGGGGGGGTGGGGGGGGGGGGTGGTGGTGTGGGTAAAAGAAGAGAGAGAGAGAGCGAGAAAAAAGGGTGTAATTGCTCCAGTTGTAAAACAGAGTGTGGAAGAATTATTTTGTCATCTGCTTAAAAGTACACTGCAAATGAAGTGATGTTATAAAAGGATGGAAGATACAAATCAAATAGATACATCGGTGCAAAAAAAGGACAAAAAGTTGTGCTACTCCCACACTCCTACCATTGCACATTTCAATGGTCATCAATCTATATGATAACTCCATTTCTGTTTAAAATACAACCACACTTGCCAAGTGCTGCTTGCATTTGCTGTCCAGTTTCAGGTAATAGCAGAAAATAGCAAAATGGTTGCTAAGAATTTCTGGTCTTAATCATGCTGCTGTGGAATATAGAAAAATACAGTGCCGCCACCACTGACATTACTAGAGACATGGCAAAACAGGATGCTGGACAAGTGACCCATCAGTTTCTTGAGACTAACAGGATTGGCAAAAGTTGCCTAGTGCATCCTTGAAAAGAGGGACTGGTAGACATCTTGAGGTCTTATGAACATACGAATGGGGAGTAGGCCATTTGGCCCTTCAAGCCTGCACTGCCATTCAACATGATCATGGTTGGTCTGATTTTGTCCTCAACTCCACCTTCCTGTCAAACATGCTAACTTTTAACTCCCTTGTTAGTCTTAATAGTATTCATAGACTCTGCCTCCACTACTGAGGAAGAGTACTTCAAAGACCCCAAAGGGTGGCTCAGTCCTTAGCATGGCTACCTCACATTGCCAGGGACACTGGTATAATTCCAACCTTCAGTGACTGAGTGAATGGAGTTTGCACATTCTCCCTGTGTCTGCATGAGGATGCTCTGGTTTCCTCCCACAGTCCAAAGTCATGCGGGTTAGTTGGAGTGGCTATATTAAATTACCCATAATGTCCAGGGATGTGTAGATAAGCCATGGAAAATGCAGAGTTACAGGAATAAGGTGGGATGCTCTCCAGAGAGTCAGTGTGGACTTGAAGAGCCTTGCTCCTACACTAAGGATTCCAAGGCTCTCAGCCCTCAGAGGAAAACAAATCTCATCTCTTCTTGTGGAGTTAAAAATACATTTCCCATCCCAAAGAAAAAGCAAGCCCAACCCCAGGAGGTCAGCAGGATGACTGGAGTTTCAATCTTTTCCATTCCACTTGTGATCAATTGGTAATACCTTTAATATTTTTTTTATTGTTATTGTACCTAAGGCCCACATTCCCCTGCCATTGATGCCAAATGTAACACTCCAAATTTCTAAAATTAGATCAGAAGAATTGTCATAAGCCACACAATACCAGGTTATAGTCCAACAGGTTTATGTAAAATTGCAAACTTTCGGAGCGCTCCTCCTTCGTCAGGTAAAGTGGAGGGAAGCACACAGTCAAAGAATTTATAGGCAGAGATCGTTGCAAGATAATTCTAGGTAATTAAAATTTGAACCTGGAACCATTTAGTGCAATACCAAGCAACACAATTATTTATTGGACCTTCAAGTAAATGTCTCATGAGCTAATTTAACAGAACATCCTCCCTCTCTCTATTATCCTCAACAGTCCTACTGTAGTTTGAGGACGATTGGCAGTGCAAACTGTATTGGGTAAGGCTTGAAAAGTTGTATTGTTGTCTACAGTAAAGTTAGGAAGTGCACAAGATTTAAAAGGGGAAAAAAGCAATTTTTTATGGAGAGTGTTACTGATGTGACAGCACCAGTGACAACACTTCCCATACAAAGCAGGGGAACCTATGACATCAAAGACCTACATTTTTGTGCATCTTGTAAATGGTTGTTGAGTCCGCTAAAAAATGTGGAGAAAGCAAGTCTTAATTTTCAATTATATGTGAAAGAGAGTTAGCAACATGGAGAAACATAAATATGGGGCAGAAGTGCTTGGAAGTTTCACTTAAACTGTAGAAGCATTTTCCAACGTAAATGACATCTTCCCCCAAACCCAGAGCCCTTCATTCATCGGAGTGTCAGAAAGAAATGTCAGCTGATTTCTACGGACACGCTGAGCTTTCCATAATTTAAGATTTCAATGGATTAGCGAGATTCAGGCTCGAAATTTGTTTTAAAGTCATGCAGCCATATAAAACACAAAATCGAGTAAAATGAGGTACTGCTTCAATAAGAAAAATATGGGACGGACGGAAGGGGGAGGGGGAAGGAATAGATGATGGTCAAGAGATCAAATTGGCTAAAAGAACTTCGGATCCAAAAAGGAATATTTGTGGATACGTTTACAACCCGACACCGACAAATCGCAATGGTGAATTTGCCGGTACAGGCACGATCAAGCAGAATGACCTCCGTCTGCTCCAAAATCATCCCGTTTTTGACTGAAAAGATTTAAATTGGGGGGAACCGAACGATTTGAAACGGAGGAATAAAAGAGACAAGCTCACCTTAGGTTTTGCAAGCCAATTTCCAAGTGCTTATGACTGAAATGCTTGAAATATTTCAACTCGATTGTCCTTCTAAAATCTGAACATTCCGCGCTCCAAGAATTCCCGCCAACCCCGGAACCGCCCAACTGGGAGGCGGCAGGGGGGTGAAGACCTGAGAAACAAACAAAAAGCAGAAATATGCAACCTGCGAACACACAAGAAAAAGTATTATTAGTATTTGTTCTTTAAAATATTATCCTTTCCTTGGTAAATTTTAGAGAGGGCTGCGTACTAAATGTAACAGATATGTGTCTTGATTCAGGCCACCCCTCTCGAGGCGCATTTAAAACAGTCCAGGCGGAGAACTGCAACGCTAAATTAACTTTGTGTCAGATATTCCGGATTTCCCCGAATAGGTGATCGTCAGAGAACGTTTTACTATACGCGATTTCAGAACAAAGCATATTAGAACAGTAGAATAACACTGTCTCGTCCGAATAACTGTGAGCCCACTCCAATCTTGTATTAAAACCCCTTTAAATTGCTTTAGTATGAGTCACGGTGGCCGAGTGGTTAAGGCGTTGGACTCGAAATCCAATGGGGTCTCCCCGCACAGGTTCGAATCCTGTTCGTGACGATATACTTTTCCCCCCCCCGGGAAAGGGAAATACAACCGCCAGGAATTTGACGTTCACGTTTTGCTTCTGGGAACGTTCACTTGTCACACAGCAGTCCCGACATACAGGCATACCAAAGTAGAAACTGCACATCTTGCACACTTTGTAAAATTCACTCAATAAAACCATGAAAGAAAACTGCTAAAAAGCTTATTACCTATTGCATTAAAAATCACAAGTTCTGTTCACGATGAATTAAATGATCTTTTGGTTACCCATTGAACAGAAGCCTTTAATTTTAAAAGTGTTTCAGCTTTTCTTCCATGAAAGATCCATTTCCTCGATTGTTAAGTGTTCAAATCGTTTTGTTTACATCATACTCCAGGTTGTCAGGAGGACAGCTCCTACACTTAGAGTGTGATGTCACCCCAAGAAACTTTGAAAAACATTCATGGAACTAATTGCCATAACAGGTAGAAGGATCACTGCACCTAACATTGTTTCATATTTTTCTACATTTCATGCAACAATGCACGAGAGGTCCATTTCATTCCACCAGCTTGGGTCAACATTAACCCACCACATGAACCAAACACAATTATATAACATTTCCATATCCTTTTCAACCTTTTTGCCTTCATACACCCATCAAGTCTAATCTGAAATACTGGCATTGTTTCTGCCTTAACCACTATCCTAATTCAACATGACTCTTCTTCAGAATAGTTCCAAAGAACAGTCATACCCAATTCAAAACTAACTTTTTCCTCCCACAGATGCTGGCAAACCTGCTGAGTCTGTTCAGAATTTTTTTTAAATTTCAGATTTCCAGTATCTGTGGTTTTTTGCTTTTATGACTGCAAATTAATTCCAGTCTCACAACTGTATGCACAAAAAGTTCCTCCTGCCCTTCATTTAAAATCTTTAAAAAAAATTCAATGGTATCAGTGAACATCCTAGGATTTTGAATGAAGTGGATGCAAAGAAAATGATTATATGGTTAGGATTTTCCAAACTATACTGGTTTCTAAAATGATTCTAGCAAATCAGAAGTTGGCAAAATGTAACTGCTCTTTGAGAAAGGCAAGAGAGAGATAGAGAGAGAAATACTGGCCAGTTATCCTGAAGTCAGTCATCAGTAAAACGCTGGAATCTATTGTTGAGGAAGTCTTAACACATTTAGAAAATTGTAGCATGACCAGTTGGATCAAAATTGTTTTATGAAAAAGAAGTCATATTTGAACATTTATTGAAGTCTTTTGAAGTTGTATGTTATAAAGGTACATAACAGAGAGTCAGAAGATAGAACATACTTGAATAAAGGTGCTGCAGAAAAAGTCAACATGCAAGATAAGAGCTCATGGAGATCAAGGTAATAGATTAGCATGAAGAGCATCAGTTGACAGACAGGAAGCAGAAAATAGGGATTAAACAGGGCATTTTCAAGTTGGCAGCTACATGTAGAATTAGTGGAATTCCGCAAATGTAATATCAGTGATGCAGCCTCAACTATTTACAATTTATATTAATGTCTTAGACAAAGAGACAAACTAATACGACTAAATTTTCTTACAGTAGAAAGCTAGGTCAGGAGGAGTGCGGTGAAGACACCAACACTGTGGAAAGATTAAGTAATTGGGCAACAAGGGTGGGGGGGGGGGGGGAAATAGATCAAGATTAATGTGGGGGTAAGTGTAATTTTGTTCACTTTAGTATTCAGTATAGAAGATGTTTTAAAAATAGGTGTGATTTTAAATGTTAATGTTCAGAGATAGGTGTGCATGTACAAACGAACACAAAATTAGTAGGCAGGTACAAGAATAAAAAGTCACTTTGCCACAATTGTATTGGGCTTTGGAGAGAACACATCTGGAGTACCTTATAATAGTTACAATGCAGGAGGCCAATCAGTATTGTCTGCACAGGCTCTCCACAGGAACACTTTACCTGGTATCACTCCCCAATCTTATCCCCATTGCTGAGCACATGGGGGTGACAGCGTTGTCCCATAAGAGGCTGAGTAAATTGGGCCTATGCTGTCTAGAGTTTAGAAGAATGAACGTCAATAGCACTGAAACAGAGAGATTCTGGAGAGACTTGAGAGTTGACACTGATTGTTTCTGTTGGTTGGGGAAAATGGGCTACACTCACAATATGAATTAATTGTTTAATCTGGGATGAGAAGACATTTCTTCTTTCAAAAGGTTGTGAATCAATGGAAGTGTCCATTGCAGAGCTCAATTGTTGGGTATATTCAAGCGGAAGTAGACAGATTTTGACCTCTCAGGCAACCTAATGATATGGAAAACTGACAGGAAATTAGTTGAGACAGGTGGTTCGTCAGGATCTTACTGACTAGTAAAGCGGGCTAAAGTGCCATTTGACCTATACCCCCTTTGACCTATACCCCCACTCCTATTTCTTACATTCTATGACACTCAGTATCTGATGTCCTATTTACCGCACAGTATTAACAACCCACCTGCTTCTATTTGCCTTGGCCTATTATTTTACATCTATTACATTGGAAGGGTGAAAAGTGCAACAATAATTTGAATTTATATAGCATTGTTAAAATAGTAAAAACAAAATGACTCACCAGGAGTGATGAAACAAAATTTGACACCGAGTCACATAGATTAGGTTCAGGCAACCAAAAACTTCAAAGTGCTAGGTTTTACAAAGTACCCTGGAGGAAGAGGAGGAGTAAACCTCAGCCCGAGAATGGCAACCCCTCTTGTATTTTACCCCAACTGCCCATTCTTTATGTATGAACGTACTGATGGTATGTCACCCGAAAAGAACATCACAATCAAATCCAATTTGGTCCTCACCAAACATCTGCACACATCAATGTTTGCTAGCAAAGGTGGGTAGCAATAAACATCAGGACAACTTTAGCTGATATTTACTCCATCTTTACCCAAAGATACTGAAGTCCGATGTAGCCACACAGCTCCCTAAATCTCAGTTGTGCGTTTAGCCACTGGGTCATTCCAGTATTCACCTTCTCACGTCAATAATTTGCATTTAATTATATTGGGGTGCAATGTAAATGTTCCAAGGTACTCCACAGGGACATGAGACAAAATTTAACCCGAGCCACCAAAGTCAGTATGAGGAACAAGTAACCATAAGCTTAAATCAAGAATGTAGCCTTTAAAGGAGCATCTTAAAAAGGGATGAATGAAAGAAAGCAAGACACAAGAGATTTGGGGAAGGAATTCCAAAACCTGCTCCGTCAGCTGCCTATGATGTGGATATTAAAATTGTGGATGCTGAAGAGTCCAAAATTGGACCAGAGCAAAGATCTTGAGATGGTTTTAGGGGCTGGAGAAGGTGACAGGGAAGGGTGTTGACAGGGAAGGGTGTAGGTGGCGGTGACATATAAGGAGGGATGGGGGAGATTACAGAGATAGGAGGTCGTAGGAGATAATAATAGTCATAGTCATAAAAGTTGTACAGCTTTAAATAGACCCTTCAGCCAAAGCTGTCCACACTGACAATACATTCAAATCTGACCTAGTCCCATTTGCCAGCATTTGGCCCATATCCCTCAACACTTTTTATTCATATACCTATCGAGATGCCTTTTAAATGTTGCAATTGTAATGACTTTCACCAGTTCCTCTGGCAGCTTGTTCCATACATGCTCCACCCCCTGTGTGAAGAAGTTACCCATTAGGTTCTTTTCAAATCTTTCCCCTCTCATCTTAAACCTATGCCCCTCTAGTTTTGGAATCCCCTACACCTGGGGGGAGAATGACATTGACTATTCACCCTATCCATGCCCCTCATCATTTTATAAACCCACTACCAGATTACCCCTCAGCCTCCTGCAATACAGGGAAAGAAGCCCCAGCTTATTTAATGTCTCCCTGTAACTCAAACCCTTCAGTCCTAGTTTCAGAAATAGGGAATTATAGGATGTTAGAGATGGAGTGTGTTTTGGGGGTGGGGGGTGGGGGGTGGGGAAGAGCAGGTGCTCACCATAAAAGTGATTCATGAACAAGGAGAATCTTTTGAAAAACAAAAAAAAATGTTGGGCAGTAAGCAGCGTGATGATAGACACACCGGATCAGTGAGAGTTAGGACGCAGGACTTTTCTGATGAAGTGTCACTGGACCCAAAACATTAACTCTGATTTCTTTCCACAGACGCTGCCAGACCTGCTGAGCTTTTCCAGCAATCTCAATTTGGTTTCTGATTTACAGCATCCACAGTTCTTTCAGTTTTTAATTTGGTATATGAAATCATCCTTCAGCTCCACTGAAGTTGCAATGAATGTGCAAACATTTCCCAGCTCCCCCTCCCCTTAAAGTCTTGTGGGCCAAAACTGGACTCTGAAATCAGACTTTGTCTTGTCTAAAGCAGGGACTTCCTCAAACATGTATTCAAATGTATTGATTCTGCACTACAGATTTCTATTTGTTTTGTTAGTGATTGGATAAATATCCAATATCTATTTCGGGTTCTAATTTGCATACAGACAGCAGCTATTTTGTTCAATTCCTACAGGTCGGTGCAGCTATCATCACATCCACTGATATTGTGTTTTGTAC
The DNA here is from genome assembly GCF_030684315.1 of Stegostoma tigrinum. NCBI lineage: Eukaryota > Metazoa > Chordata > Chondrichthyes > Orectolobiformes > Stegostomatidae > Stegostoma > Stegostoma tigrinum. The sequence goes on from NC_081404.1 coordinate 19,212,540, forward strand.
TGCCTAAGCTGAGCTTTAGTTCAGCATCATCTGTACAATTATCAACTTTGCATAAAATCTCTAACATTCAGCAGATGAACATCACAAGAATCTGACAAGACAAACAAACCAATCAGGTATGTAATTAACTGGCCAATGTTGCTCTGGTGGGCAAGTATAAATATTTAAAACTATGCACCAGAACATAGTGCAGAACGTAACTAGCCTCATGCTCAGCTGGAGTTGACTGTCCTGGCTGAGGGATGTGAACAAAGTAGAGAGGACAAACCGTACTGGAAGCCAGGTGGTGAGATAGGAAAATAAAGATCAGCACATATGCAGACAGTGCAAGACACTGCGCAAATTGGGGGAAAAAAGGACACAAAGACCAAATACATACTATGAGTTTTATTTCACAGATAATTTATGAAAAAAAAAGTGTTTTGTTCATCATTAATACCAAGTGCCACAGCTTTTCAAATACATCACAACTAATCAGCTACAGGAGTCAATTCTGGACTGCAAACATTCTCCAATCACAAAATAAACTTGTGTAGTGTAATCAGGTTCACTTTAAAAAGACACGCACAGTGAGACAATACACAGCTTTATAAAATTTAAAAAAAAAAGCACTGAATTGTTTTCTGGAGCAACATTTTAAAAAAACACTTCATATAAGTTTGCTTGTTTTACTGCAAGATAACAGTTTCTAAAATACTATTTGATTTTCTATGTATATTATCCAATAGATAATTATTCCAATTGGCTGCTGCAGGACAATAGTTCCGAGAGGATTAATGTAGTGACCAAATTCTGCTTTTCCATCTATCACATTGGAAGTTACTTTAAAAAGGTCCGAGAGGCTAGGTAGATGATTTCCATACCCCTCCTCCCCAATGTAACTAAGAAATTAAACTTCTGCTCTGAGCAGAGGTAGTCAGTCAATCTCAGACTGGACAGCAATTGAAGAGATTATAGTTGACCTCAGCATCCTCAGGTTATGGAGGGACAAAACACATTGGGGTACTACTGCTAACTGCTTTTAAAGCAATGACCATAACTGGAAAGTGTATCAAAAATCAAAAAGATCAAGCCTATCTGGAATGCCCTCAAAAGCCCCTCAATAAGATGTAGAATAGCAATTTGGGACCAGATGGCCACCAGCTCCTCCTTGACAGGGATATGCAGAGAGTGTGAGCAGGAGAGGAGGAAGGAGAGTAGAAAGGAGGGATAGAGTAGAAGAAAATTTCAAAACAAAAAGAGGGAGAAAGACATAGATTATCTCCCATGAGGATATTCTCAGGTAGCTTTGTTTAGTCCCAAAGACAAGGATGTAAAGCTGGAAATGGAAAGAGCTCCTTTATGATTAGGCAGATTACTTGGCACTCAAAATGAAAACAGACTTATTTGTAAGCTGTCATCACTACTATAGCTTTCGGCACATTACCAGGTGATTTAAAGACAAATCCTTTCTGACTGCATGAGGACAGATCTTAATCAAGGGCACACAATCATTTTTGTCACAGATCAATTTCAGGAAGGGAGGATGTACAGAAGATGTTTTTTAAAAAAAAAGCAGAACCAGACAATAATTCCAGAAACTATCTTTCTGCCCATGGCCACCCAGATGAGTACCTAGCCCAGCTGGAGGTTTCATTTTTGTAAGCAACATCAAGCCACGTTGAGATCCAAACTGAAACATCCAAAAAAAAAGGGGACTGTGTAACACATGTTGCAAACCAATTATTTTAAAAAAAACTTAAACTTGGAGAGGCAAGTCTTCAACACATTTTTGCAGTTAAATTACCAGTCGCTTGTAGAAAAATAACAGGTCATGAGGTCCCTCGATGTGCAGGGGGAATGTCACAGTCATGTCGTTTACTACAAACCTTGGTGCATAAATTTGTATTTTAAGCCCTGCAAGAGCATTTACGATGCAGGACATAATATCTGTACTGATTATTACCGGAAATCAGACGTAAAACTAGCTTTTAGCTTGCTGAATAACATTCAACACAGAATCCAGGTGGCACAAGGTTTAGACACTTCAGTGGATCCCATGGAGAGAGAGAGAAAAAAAAAGTGTGACACTTCCTTGGATGGACGTTATGACATTCCTGAGTCCAGCCCCAAATTGAATAGAAAGAGTATTCCTTCATGTTGTCTAAACACAAAGTCCTCTTTTAACCTCAAAAAACCCCAAAATAAATAATGTAATTATTAGCCTTCTGAAACAAACCTCAAGCAATATAATCCTAGATTTGTGCTCAAAAATGATATACATTCAAGAATATTGGACAAGCTTTCCCTACAGTTTGAAAGGCATAGGAACTGCACAAGGGACGATGATAAAGATTTGCTGGATCTGAACTCACCTTTTAAAAAAAAAAACAACTGCCCAGGACTGAATCAATCCCACAGACCCAGTTTCAAACCCTAACGAAAGGTTAAACCATGTTTCACACTTGCAAGGGTTTTTGTAAACTTCAAATTTTGAATACTGAGGGAGAGAATTTACCAATTTGTGGACAAAGCAAAAAAAATTCCCGAACAGCAAGATTTTAAATCGAAATATGTACAAACATAAACTCTAACTAGAATGTATAGATTAACAACATTCTCCCCCTTACCCCTCAAGTCAGGATTTGAAGCACCATATTCAAAACCTCTTGCCAGTGGCAATTGGTCTGATTATTCTTGGCTGCTTTGGGTCAAAGTATAATAATTTGCAGCTGGAGCAGGGACAGGAGGGAAGCATAGCTCCCATTTGAAGTCAGTTAAAATGTCCAGTATTAGGTAGTTACTAAAGTACTGATACCTACTTCAGTCAGTTCCACTGAAACAAAGCCAAGTGAATTACATTTCTTTTTAAAAACGTACACATTATACTTGGGCTTTCTACTATCCCTTTCATTTTTGTTTTTTTTTGCAATCCTGTACTAGCTCAGCCTTCATTGTAACTTTGTGGCCGGCAATCATGCATTCGATATCCATTGCGCGCGCGCGCGCGCACACACACACACACACACACACCTCTTCAGGTATTTGTAGAGGGTGTTTCAAAATCAAGATGGCATCCTGACTACATCACACAATAAAATACTTACAGGATTTTAAAAGCAGGATTAGTTACAGGATCATTTATTTTTAAAAAAGGCCAAATCTTTTTGTTGTTCCACCACTGGAGGCACATCACTCCAATTTTGGCCATTCTTGCACAAGACTCTGTTCAGAAGTCATTTGACATCAAGGTTAATAATTCAGTTCAAGGCAAATCCAAGAGAAGGTAGGATTTAGATTAAAAGGTGATTAATATTGGTATAGGGTCAAAGCAAATTAAAAAAAGTGAATGCAATTGCAATGCCCTGTAGCAGTTGCAAATTCAATTCATCTCACCCCCTGACTGGGCACTTAGTAAACCACACTTCAAGTGATTATTCACGTTCCACATATTACCCCACATCCCACTTGGGTCTTGCAAAAACCATTTTTAATCATGCCTGAACATTGACAGTTTTGTTTGCAGCAAATCAGAGTCATTTTGATTGCTTTAGTGGATGTTAAGCCGTATAGTACATACAGGACTAAAATCTGTTTTAAAGTTTGTCTGTGAGCTCTGCTCAAACAGAGCAACCTGAAAAGACTTTTCCTCCAAAACAATCACAGAAACACTTTTATATCCTACACTCGACCACAGTATAGCAGCAGCTTCTACAATAGAAATATTGTCCACTATTTTCTGTTTGCAACAAGGCAAAGAAACAAACAAACAAGTGAATCAGGTATCAGAGCATAACACAAACCACTACCAGTAAGGTGAAATAGTGCCACAAATGCTAGTTTTTTCATGTGGCAGCAGGAACTGGAATGGACATCAGAATTGTACTTCTTGCCTTTAGTCTTTTAATCTTGGAAGAATAAATTAAAAATGGTTGTGACAAGTGTTCTGTAAGCTGCAAGCTCTCATTCTTTAAGCCAGCTTTTGAGCTGCATAAAAGCCATTGGTCAAATAGTCCATAATGCAAATAGATGTGAAGACTCTGCAGAATACGTTTTCCACTGAAGATATTCTAGTTAGGGCAAGGCCAAGTCTTGCTTTCTTCTCATTATGAACTTCATTCAAACAAAAAGGAACACACTGTTTGTTCTAAAAGATTTCTTCCACACCATGAGCAAAGATCATCACCAGACCAGGTTCCATGATCATGTCCTCTCCCATGTGTTGGTTCTCACACGCCATCACCACCACTGCCTGCTTCCCTGGGATTCGTTTAGCTACATAGTTCTCGTAGTACCTGCGGTTCATTTGACGAGTCTCTAAAGTGGCCAGGCCCTGAGGCCAGTTCCTCTCGTGTGCGTTTTCGATGAGATCATTGACTATGGACATTGGGCACCCGCTGTCTATGAGAGACCGCTTAATGACTGCTTGCAGAACTGCATCAGGGGTGGAGATCATGCCACCCCAGCGGGTTACTCTAGCAGGTTGCAATGAATTGACCCACCTACAATACAGAAGATACCATTCAGGTAACGTGTGCATTTTATTGAATAAAATAAACAAAACTACTGTCAACTAAGTCCTACAAATTCAGATGAATAGAGCACACAGTTTCTTTCCTCCTTGCAACTTCACATCCTTATCCAGGCACAGGTGTTGCAATAACAGATTGCATATGACTGCTTCCTGACCCACCCAGGGGCACAACACAGGGCAGGGAGAGGGGAAGACAAGCACCCTGTCACAGCTGGGAAGTTGCATGGAGATCACATTCTATTTCAGCTCAAAGGGCTGCACGATAGGATGTTGCAGACACTACAAAAAATCTTTTTAAAAAATACTTGTTCCCTGCATGCAACTCAGTTCACTTTTAAATTTAGATTTTCCAGGTTTCTTTAAAAGATGGTGAGGGCTTGCAGCCAAATAGACAGGGAACATGAAAGAAGAGGGGGGGGGGGGGGGGAAGCTTTGCTTTCATACTGTGCTTTTCACAACCTCAGGAAATCCCCAAGTCCTCCAGTCAGTGAGGTACTTTTTTCTAAAAAGCTTAGGAGATATTGTAACATAGGAAATGCAGCAGCCAGTTTGCGCACAACAAGATCCCACAAAACAGCAATGCAATAATAACCAAATGCCCCATTTACCTTTAAATAAAAACAAAAAAAAAGGTGATGTCAGGGTAAATATTGGTTAGGACAGCAGGAAACTGTCCCACTCCTCAAAATTGTATCAGTGGGACCAGTTACAGACTCTCAAAAAAAAAGCTGTAGACGGGTCCTCAGTTTAACTGTTAAATATCTCATCCAAACAGTAGTATCTTTGACACATACACTTAATATTCTGGACTATAGGGTGGTAGAACACTGCAAAAAACAAAAAACGCACAAATGCCGTGCTGACCCCACACCTTTCCTTTGTGGCCCCCTCTGCAACCTATAACAGCAGCATGCATTATACATAAGAAACTCTAGAACACATGCATAATTTTAATATTTTTAAACTTCATCTTCTTGGTTCCTCTTTATTGCTCTTTAGACAAGTTCCCGCGATAAGTCATTTCAGTGCCCCCACCACCAACCATCCCCTCAGCCCTCCAAATGATTGAACAAAAAAGTGTTTACCTTTAAAGCACCCAAATCATTGATACAACTATTGCAGTTAGCTCATGGACACAAGCATTGTGAAATGATTGGGAAAGAAGTTTCCAAAGTGATCAACTGCTCAACATTATAAAGACAGTTGCTAAATTAAGACAATAACAGATTTTAAAGACTTCAGGACTTCCTAAAGTGCTTTACAGCCAATGTTTTTTTTTGAAGTCTAGTCACTGGTGCAATGTTGAAAACAATGCAATCTTTGTGGTTTTTGCGCACAGCAAGCTCCTGCGAACAGCACTTAGATAATGCCCAGTTAGTTTGTTTGTAAGCAATGCTGGTTGAAGGGATAAACATTGATGCCAGAATACTAGGGAGAACACCTCGCCTCAAATACTGCTCTGGAATCTTTTATACCCACCCAAGAGGGCCTTGACTTAATATTTCATTCAAAAGATGGCACCTCCAAAAGTGCCACACTCTCTCAGTGCTGCACTGGGAGTGCTGACCTAGATTTTATGCTACAGTTTCTGCATATAGAAAAAAAATGCATTTATATAGCGCATTGTGACACATCAGGGCATCCCAAAGCACTTTACAGCCAATGAAGTATTTTGATGCACGATCACTGGTGTAATATGGGAATGCAGCTGCCAATTTGCGCACGAACAGAAACATGATAATGATCAGATAACCCCTTTTACTGATGTTGATTAAGAGATAAATACTGGCCAGGGCACTGGTGCAAACTCCCCTCTCTTCTTCAAAACTGTACCTTGGGATCTTGTGTGTCCGCTTGAGAGGATGGATGGGGTCTCAGTACTACACTAGAGAGAGTGTCATCTTCAATCATATGCTACTGAGCCACAGCCAACATCCAAGATGTTACCGGGAGATTTAGCGATTGCTTTATATAGGATCATAATTATGCAACGACAGACTGTTAAAATTGGGTTTAAAGAATGGATACAAGTCTAAATAGATCCTACTTCAGTATCTTAATTTAGCTTAAAAACCTCTGTTTAAATGCTCTACATTCTAAACTTCTGCAGAAATATAGGTCACAGATACAGAACAAGTATATTTAGGAAATTAACTGGAAGACTGCGAGCAGCTTACAAAGCACGGACTGCCCATAACTCCTGAATATCTTACAGTGGCTGGCTACAAAGCAGCCAAGATCTGGAAAGAAGTCAACAGTTTCCCTACTTAGTCACAGAAAGGTGTAAGGCACAAGGAAAAAAGGACAAGAAACTGAACAGAAACGTACTCTAGGATCTCATTGTACTCAATGGTTTCCTCCAAGTTCTGTAGATTTGGGTTTGCACTGCGGATAGCCCTCATGTACGCTTTCAAAAGTTGAATGTCTCGTTTCTGCAAAGTAAGGAAAACACACACACACAGAGTTCATCAATGATCGTCAATAATCTGCCTTTAATCAGATGCTGACGGAGCTGCTGAGTATTACCAGCTTATTTTAAAATTTTCTTTTGCGGGGGGAGACATATTTTCACCAAGGAAAATGCCCAAAAACATCATGGTCAGAAGCAAGTACACAAAATAGGCCAAACATGCCTTTGTCAATGCTTTGGAGACACCTCCCATTTACTTCATCCAACCCCCAAATTTCTCTCCACTACCGTCTCCCTTTTTTGTGGTTGCAAATGTCAGCAGACCTCGAGCATTTTGTCACAAGGACTTTATTTATCTTCAAGAGAAAAAAAGTGACTTCCTGTCAAGTCACTGCCCATGAGCTTGTTTTGTCAATCACCAGTCAGTGATAACAATCAGGAGTTGGTACCCATGACTCATCTCAGTGTCAAGGCAAACTATTAAAAACTATTGAGCCAAACCTTCCAAGCCTTGATAACTCAGTATTACACAAGGCAATGCAGTCCTACCCTTCAGAGACACAATCATCTTCTCCTGTTTAACAAAGCAGCAGCCCCCAAAGTCTTCAAGATCTCAGGCAGTTTACTACATATGGTGCCCACATTATAAAGAGAGCAAATGTGCAAATGAGGTAGCCAGCATAGCAAGACAGCACAATAAGAATGTTGGTTTCAATAAGAGCTGTTTATTAGAAAAGTGAAAACATTTCATTTATCCATTTTTCTCATGGATATGCAAACAGATTGCAAGAGCTTTTTCATTTGGAGGCGAGTTATTGAAATTTAACTTGTAATAGTGAGATTTAGTTTGTGCGCATGGTTAATGGTTCCATCATGAACAAGGCACTGCACAGAAGACTCACAGTGCCACTTGCTGCAAAGCACATGTTGCTTTCGATGCTCCACTTTGCAAACTTTACAACTCCCTTTATCAGGAAGATACCACATAAAAATCAAACTAGCTGTAAACACATTTGAGCAGGTTTCTTATATAATTCCCAATGATCCCTCCTTCGAGGAAGCTTGCTCTGATTTGCTCAAAGAGTCAGATCGCACCCAGAGTGGATTTTGCTCCACAGCTTTAACATTGACATGAGGTGCAATTGCCTTGGTTGCAGCATAAATACAACTAGGCTCCTCAAAGCCAGAACTCATCTGTGTGGTTAAATGCAGGAAGGACTTAGGAGTCCTATTGAGCTAAACGTCAACAGTTGACAATTTTTACTCCGACATACCCAAGGAGAGGTCCTTCACCAAACAACCCAAATACCTCACCGCACATTTTGGAACGGTTATGTTTAACTAAACATATTTTCCAAAGAAAAAATACTTCATTCATACAATATCATAAGTACAGCTATTTCTGCTAAAAATAAAAGGAACATTTACCACCCCAATCACTACCAACTCTGAAACAGACCTTAACCATTTTTGAGACATTTGGTGAGTTTTGGCCAATACAAACAATGCCCATTTTACAGGCCAACCTTTTAAGTAGTGAGGTCTAAGCTTAAAAAAAATTTATTGGCGCTTCTCTAGGGTCAAAGCAGAAGGGCATTTACATGATCAATGATAATGATATTAGATAGTCAATATGGAAAGTCAAATCCTTTACAGCACCCAGGTTAACATTTTGCTAGTATTGCTGGGCCAGGTGCCAGCAAGCACCCACCTGCTCTGCCAACTGATGTTTATGCTCTGCTGAAGCCTTCTCCAGTTCTGCGATTTTCCCCTGTTGTTGAAGTACCACTGTGCGAAGGTGTTTGGTACAGTTGTGGTTTGGTAGTTCATCTTTAGGCATTTCTAATCTGAAAAAAACAAAAAGGGAAGATGATCAAGGTCAAATAGCAGAACAGTAGAAACACCCTGAGCAATACTAAAAAGATATATTCTCCAATTGGTGTCTTTTGTCATTTTAAAATTAGCCCAAGAATGAAAGAACTTAAATTTTGTAGTGTGCGTACCCTTAAGATTGACAAATTTTTTGAACGCCGGAGGGAGTTGGGAGAGAAATTGAGAACATTTTCCTCATTATTGGCTCTGGGTTTCTTCAGAATTTTGTGTCTCTCCTGGGAGATTGTGTGTTCTCTCTTTTTTGGGAGGAGAAGAGAGCATCAAGAGAAGGAAAGATGTCTTTAATTATTGTGTTCTCTGGTGCAACTGATAGACCTGCTGGCCTTTTCTTATATCTGTGTTTGTACACTTTGCATTATGCAGCTAACCTCCACTCACTGCACTTTACTGGAGAAACTGGAGAATCCTGCTTTAAAACATTAGTAGTGCTGGTCACAAGTTGTTTAATATGCGCAGGCTTAGTTGGTTTCATGCATAAATAGACTATTATCTTCTCTTCAGCTCAGTAGCTGAATATGCGCCACATAAACTAAGTCTTCAAAGGAGGTTTTTTAAATGTCAAGTTAGGTTAAATCACTATAATCGTGTTATCATTTTCTACCAGTTATACCATACATAGTGAATGTTGACAGGAGCAAACAATCATGTATTCATTCGAAACAGTAATTTACACAAGACAAGCAAACCCTGGTTTACTAATGAGGCCAAACTGATCAAATAATTTATTTATTTTAATAAAACAATTTCTTAGTGAATGTTAAGAAAAAACATTTAGATAATATTTATTTATAATCACAATCCAATATTTTCCCCAAGAACAAATCTTGTTAAATATTAACTCAACTATGCAGAAGTAAATACTATGAGAGTTGAAACATCTCAATTATCAAAATGGAAGCATCTTCAAAAAGATTGAAGTTTTCACTTGCTAAATGACTAGGCACCACCCTTCTACTGAATGAAGGGTGCATGAGAACATCACAAGTTCACTCAAGTCACAGATTCTCATCTCCTTGAATGGCCAGCTTGTTACTGATAGACACTTTCACTGGCCAGCATGACCATGATCAGCACTTCACTTATGGAGAATGGCAAATAAAAAGGAGGGAAATAAATGGGTAAATCTTCCATGACAATGGAGTCTGTAAATGGATTACAATGCTAAGGAAACATCCAGAAATCAGTTTATAGTCATCATATCCCTGAGTTTTTTTTAAAAAAAACTCTCTTCATCTAAATTGTTCATCCTGTATCATGAATCATGCTGAAGCCAAGACAGCCAAATGAGGGCAGAGAGATTGATCTGTCATGGCTGGATGGGTTGTGATTGGGAGAAGAGGCCAGCATTCCTGTTTCTAACTGCAACAAAACGATCCTTGGAGGAAAGAGCAAGCAAAGCCAGACGTCAGACAGCTTCAGGATAGGAGATGGCTATGATGTTAGTTGATTATCATTGTCTTCTGGGGTCAATGAAGCACGACAATTTAAGAACAGTATCAGACGTTCTACAGCCACCCAAAGACTCTAGAAGACTACAGAAAGCAAAGTCAAATCATGAGACAAAGAAAAAAGGTAAATAACAGACGACATTTCTTCTCAACTCCCTGACGACTGGGTTATCAGTACGTTACCCAGGTGACCATTCATCGTGCATGAGCCAGATTATTCCAGTCTCTAACCCCTCCCTTAGACAGCCCTTTGCCAAGACAACTGGTAGCACGTCCCAACGGGTTTGGGGAAAGATGGATAAACTCAACACAAACCTGGGCCTTTTCTGAGGTATGTGGCTCAGTAACAACCATGTCTTACATTTATTTACCTAAATTATTTAAAAAGGGTACACAGTTTTGAAAGCTCAACTATATTTCATTGTAGGAAACTCACCCACATCCCTGCTCACAGGTCACAGGTCGCTTCGGATTGTGCTCGCAATCGTTGAGGTGAGAGGTCAACTGGTCGAGCCGCACCACAGCCGTACAGCCGTAGCTGGCGTTGTCGCAGGTGATCTGAAGTTTGGACAGCATGTTCCGCATGATGCGGGGAACAGGTCGAAGGTGGGCTAGAGTAACAACACTGCGATCCACTGGGCAGGTCTGCTGCTGGGAGAACCACTGGGTGATGCAGGCATTACAGAAAGCATGCTCACAGTGTGGTGCCTAAGAGAGAGCAGAGGAGACAGCAAATTAAATTAACCGAGAGCGAGAGAGAAAATAAACAAACAAAACAGCACAAGTCATCTGGGAATCCAATTTGTGGTGACCCAATTTAAGCACACTCAGGCTCTATTCAATAATATCAGATCTGCTTCCATAGCATGCACGGCTGTAAATCGACACGACATGATCAAGAAATGCATAGATCACCAAGAATAGATTGTGCGGAACAAGCTTGATACACTGCCCCTACACAATTTTCCCAAGTATGGAAATGAACACTGGCCAGTGGTGAAGTTCTTTTAATCAAATTCAAGGTTAAAAAAATTCTGCGGCATTGTCAAGGAGCCAATTTTTAACGATGCAGTCAGTATCAAAGTACCATTTTGAGCTTGTCAGTTGCTCCCGTAATCTTTTTAAAAGGTGCCCCATCAAATCTATGACGCATTGTTTCATTGGGATTAAGTAAATAAACTAGTGGAAAATCAATAATACACTAATTGAAAATTATATTTTACAGAACTATATAGTGAGGTGGGGGGGGGGGGTGCGGTAAAAGAAGGGGGAACCGCAAGAGATGACTGAAGAACTTCAGAGAGAGGAGGAGGTCCGTCGATCTCATCTTCAAGCTGTTTTCAGACCAGCATTTATCCAGTTGAAATAGGGTTAACCCTCTCAACCAGGTTAAAAATATACAGCAGCAGTTAGCAAACTAGGACAGATATCAAATTCAAGGAGCTAATTAAAAATCCTACTGCCTCTTAAAACACATCAACTCTTTGCCTTCCCTTCTCGGTTCAAATCTGTATCCCAAGACAAGAGATACAAACCTCAAAACATGAAAATATTCTCACCTGGGAATACCATAAAACTTCCTCATTGCAAACAAAGGCTTGTTTTCCACATTTCCCCTTCACTCAGTATGTCACACAGCAAGTCTAATACATTTACATGAATATTGTGCTCTCATGACTGCACTTGTAACTAGAGTTCTTTTCAGAGAAGCTGGTTGTAGCAATTTGGCATTTTAAGTTCTTTATTCCTATTTGGCTGCTATTCTTGGAATCCAAATAACGTGGTTACTAGCTTGTCACCGCACTATGAATTCCTGCCGCTATTTCTTCTCTCTCAAGTCTTTACATGCCATTCATGGAGTTCCACATATCTTCAAACCATTACAAATTGCCAAAGATCCAGAGAGCTTGCTGCACGCAACAAAAACAAATCAATTGAACAGCAGTGCAATCCACAGCACTGCAGTACCAATTCATACAGTGGGACAAGGCTCAGGGGCTTCTTCTGAAACACTGCCTTCAGTCAAGTCCATTATGTTGCTCCCCTCTGCTGATGCAATACTAGCTCCCTCCCCCAACTAAATTATTAATAAAAAGTATATGAATCGTCCAACTAGCCAATAGGAGATGCACACTTACACACTCCCCTAAAATCACTGAAAATCAGAGCAGAAAATAAGCAGACGAGAGAGACTGCATTCTTACAAACAAACATACCGTAACGTCAGATTGAAATCATACAGTTCGTAACACAAGCAATAGGAGGGAGGAGTAGGCAGCGAGGTTCGCAAGGGAGTATCAGCAAACAATTTGACAGCCCAGCTGATCCCAGCTTTAGTCTCATGTAACAAATAAGCACTTCCACCAGAGGTTTGGGAGGTGGGGGGGGGGGGGGGGGGGGGGGGGGGGGGGGGAGAGAACAACAGGAACTCCAATCTATTTCCCCCTTCCTAACTAAGGGGCACACAGAGACAAAATGGAGTATCTCTGCTATTGCCCAAGACCAGAAAGGTTGTTTGAGCCATATGACTTATTCACCCACTAAATAAAGCAACTCAGTAAGTCTTATAAATCCTGCCTGGAAGGCACCGTGGCTGTCACTGTATTGACTAAGCATTTATACGTACATTGTCACCCGGAACTGCTTTTGGTACCAGGGAAAAGCTGTCCTATCTATAGTTCAGATCTGTCAGTGTGTTTGCGCTTAAAAAGTTAAACTCTCTTTTCTCTCCTCAGATGCTGACAAAACTAATGCACATCTTAAGCAACAGCAATTTCTCCCTTTCTGTCATGTTTTTGTGCCTGTTCAAGTCTTGGAACTTGACAGCCACTCAATTCACAGAATCACAATTTGCTATTTAAAACTCGAAAAGATTTTATCTGGCTGTGCAATGTATGAAGCATTCTGTTAATCTCTTGACCCTGCAGCATTCTGATGCAGTACAGCTGCAGTCATTCCAACCCCGCATCAATAGATCACACTCATGCAAGGAGATCTGATGGCATCATTTCCTGATTCTCAGTCAAAATTCCCATTGACACCTTTTGCTCTGAACCAACATCAAAAATCACAAAAGAAATACAAGGCGCATTCAGATAAAATGATGAGGTGTGCCAGCATGTTCCAATCATCTTGATGCGGACAGTGCTCCTCTGAAAACCTTGTGTTAATTTCTCCCTTTGAAACAAAGGCACTTGCACAACGAGGCACAGTTGTGAGCACCCACCCCCCATCCTGAGTTGAATAAGTTGCAAATTAAGAAACTTTGGACACCAAGACCATCTGGGATCCCTCTGCACAACCAACCCCACCTGAATTAAGAACAAAAACAAAAGTTTTGGGTCCGGTGACCCTTCCTCAGAACTGATAGTGGCTGGGAAAACGTCAATTTATATGCAGAAATTAGGGAGGTGGGTGAGGTAGGGAGTAAACAATAGGATAGAGCCCAAAGAGAGAGACACAGACAGTTGGACAGACAAAAGGAGTTGCTAACAATATTAGTTACCTAAATTAATTACCCACCTAAATTTACTATTAGTTTACTCACTTGTACAGGTTCTTCCAAAACCCAACTACAAATTGGGCAAATCAAATCTTCATCCACCTCGCCCTGAAACCGATTGACGTCATACCCCATGGTTCATACTGCAACAGCCTCAGGAGTTTCTGCTAAAAAGAAAAGTGGTGGCATTACTTGCAATAAAATCCATTGCCTGGGATAAAGAAGTCCATCAGTAAAGGCAGTATAAAATGCATTAAAAATACAAGAAGCTGAACAGTAAACATACAAAACAGCACATCAAAAGCTTTACATTTGATGTTTGTTTCCCACCTAGGTAGCTGAAACCCTTTCAAAAAAAAAGAACCTGAAGGAAGAAGTGATTCTAACTGGACTGGGTATCGTAACTTCAAACAGACCTGCCACAGTGCATCCATCTTAAGTCGAGTGCAACACACGAACTCCACTCATTCCACTACTATTACTCCTTTCAACCCCCACCAAAAGTCTCCCCGATTTCCCTCGCCACATCTCCCCCCTCCCAAATCTACAGAAGCCCAATTATCGTTTCGAAGACTCCATTGCATAGATTAAAGCTACATTAGGAATTTCTTACCATTTCAGACAACTTTTCTGGAAAACACAATGTTTGTGTACGAAGTTCTTTTCGAAAGACTAATTTGCAGTCCTGTAAAAAAAACTCCTGATCTTAACACTAATCTCTCCAGTCAAACAGAGGACTCAGGGTAAATGGGAGCAGAATGCAGCTTTAATGTAGTACAGCAGCAAGCCGCACAACGGTGCACATCCGTTATTTTAATGGCATCAGATATCCTGGGTTGGAAGTAAGCCAACATGTAGAGATGAATTTGGGCAAAGTAAACATTTTCCCCAATTCTTCCCGGCTATGCCGCAGTAACACAAAGCCTCGCTTCTCCGATTGCCTTCTACAATGAAAAGTTTCACTCTGTTTTGAGTGAAACAATGGGAGAGGCTAGCAACAACTGCAGAATAAAAATAATACCATCATGTTCCCTTGGGTTATAAAAGGAAAAATGTGATGAAAAACATTCAACATGCGTCATCAGCTCAAGCTGTACTTGGAAACCCTATTAGAAGCGCATTAACAGATTATGCCAGACCACGTTCAGTGTGAACAGCTTCTACATCTTGTTAGCTTGTGTATAGTTCTTATTTTTTTTCCTTTCTTTACAGGGTATACACAGGGAAAAGAGAGCAGATATTATTACCAGTTACTTGATTATGGTAGTAAGTCTTCGCCAATGTCAAAAGGTAACACCTAGTCAGAGTCATTCAGTCCATTAAATCCATGCTAGCTCTCTACAGAGCTGTCCAGTCAGCCCCACTCCCTTACTCTAGCCCTGTGGTGAAGTTTACTTCCCGCAAGTACTTATCTGTTCACTTCTCCATACCCGTCGTAATCTTCAACACTCCTATCAGGACTCCATTCAAAACAACACCAGATTCTCCGACCTAACCTGGTTCCTAAAGTCCCTCATCACTGGAACTGTTCTGGTAAGTCTCCAGTGTACCGTCACAAGGGCTTTCACATCTGAGCGACAGCAAGAGAGAAGCTATTGCCAGCAGGAACCTTGCTTCATGGGGATTTAGTAAGTTAGAGGTTACTTCAACAAAAAAAAACAAAAAGAGAGAACTGCTATCTTTCAACTTCAGCTTTTCTGACAGCACCTTCCAAACCCAGTACCTCTACCATCTAGAGGGACAAAGGCAGTCACATGACAGCAGCGCCACTCATTAGGTTCCCCTCTAAGCCCTATACAACACCCTGACTGGGAACTCTAAAATCGCCCCTTCCTTAACTGTTGCCGAGTCAAAATGCTGGAACTCTTCCTGCTAACAGCACTGTCGGTCAACCTACACCATATGGACTGCAGCAGCTCAAGGCAGCAGTTCACCACCATCTTCTCAAGGGCAATTAGGGATGGGCAATAAAAGCTTGCCTAGCCCGTGACAGTGACATCCTTGTGGAGAAAGTAGATTTTTATAAGTATTATTATGATTGGCTCAGGAAGGCATCTAATCTTGGGTGAGAACATAGCTAAGCTCAACTATGCTGTATCTCCTTACCAAAGGTTTTGTCACTGCTCATGTTTTTAAATAAAAGATACTTAGGGAAATTCAAAGCGAAGGAGGAGGAGAAAAGAGGACATCATCGTTCAAAATACACCACAGCAAGGAGCCAGCGACTTCTGGAGTTGGACAAAAGGGAGGAAAAAAAAAGAGAACAGAGACTGTTTTATTGAGAAGAAAAGGAACAACAGTGATAGTGTCTTACAAGAGATGGTGCAAAGTTTGGATATTTATCTTGATCAGGATTAAAAGGCCCCAGTCACCAGCCAAATTGAAGGAACTCATTAGGTGCAAGAAATATGCTTCATGCCCTATTAATCATTTTCTTCTAGCTGCAGTAGATCTTGGTTTTTTTTTTGGCTGGGGGGGTGGGGAGCAGCATGGGAGTTCACTGCACTTTGACTACTCACACTGATCAGCTCAGATTTGCAAAGAAGCCAATGTATGTGCAGTCAGGTAGACCAAAGCCGCCATAGACCAGTAAAGCCTGGGCTGATGGTTGAATGAGTGCAAAAACAGGCAGTAGTGTTTCGAATGATCTCAGGTTTATTGAAGAGTAGGGGAGTGTGCTGGAACAGTGGAGACTTGCCTCACAAACTGGATGCTCTTTGGGCAATTGGCAGACAGATGCCAACAACAAATAGCAGCTCTCAACTTTATTCACTGGGGAGAGGTGATTGAGCAAGCTGCCTTCCATAACATAAAATGACCTCCAGGAACTGAACAACCCCTTATTCATTCCTGTTCTGATGTATACATGACTCCAGCTTCTCTCAATATGATGCTCGAGGTCTTCCCATAGTGGCCTAGCAAGCAGCTCAGTTGTATAAGCAACGAAGCAAGAAAAATTAAACACACGAGATGTGCAATGAATGCAGCTTGGTGAATGGCACCCAATTCAGATACACTGTTAATGTATTTGGCCTCAAATTCTCCATATCCTGAACCAGACCAGGTCTCAATTTAACATTTCATCTGAAGGTCATTACCTTCAAAAATGCAATAGCAAGGCTGGAATATTCCACGTTTAAAATCAATACATTGCTTGCAGACTCCTCACAATGCTAGCCAGCAAGTGCAAAAAGACCAGTCCAGACCATTCAAAACACCAGTGTACTCTGGTACATTAGACATCAGCATCTTAAAAATCAGGAAGACATTGAACATCACATATTCATCAGAAGCACTATTTACTTTGACACCATGAATGAATAAAACAGTAAAATGAACATTCCTGCATCCACTCATCCTGCAATTCACCAACACTGGTCCACATGAGGAGGTACCAATCAAGGTCAGAGAAAAAGATCAGTTCAGCAAAATAGGTATATTGAATCACCTTAAAAAGGATGGTGTCGGGGGAAGGACAGGAGTGTGGAGGGGGTAAAACTTCAAAACTAGCAGCGCAGCTTGCCATTCATCCCACCATAGTATCAGTTTTCTGACACAGCTATCCAGTTCCACCACCCCAACCCCCCATCCTCTTCTCTCCTCCACCTCATCACATCTCAGTTGTCGGATTACTGACTCTGCTACCGCGAGAAACATGGTTTCCCTCCCTCCGCTCTCTTCCCCCACCACCCTCTCCACCTCTATTGAAATCTTGCATAAATTTTGTACACCTCTATTTAACGTTTCCCCACCCAAAGGAAAACAAACGCAGTTTCCCCAGACTTACCATTTCCCTCCCTGCCTATCCCATCCAACCCAGACTAAGTGCTAACTGGAACAGGGAGAAAAGACACAAGTGGCAGCCTCAAAGCATTAGACCACACACCAATATTTAGCATTAATAGAACTAACAAAATACAGCTTAGCAACTAGTATAAAACTAAACGGCTTTCTGAGGGCCTTGGTGACACAGCAAAAGGCACTTTATGTCCATTCCACAAAACAAAAACCAAAGAACATTTCAGACTAAAAGATACAAATAGCTTACGTGATTCACACAAGTGGAAAATAAGAGACTGAATAAGCTCCAGCCAGCACAAAGCATCCTCAAGAGACTGTCCACTCCCATACAATTACAGATTCGTTATCCTCAGTCCAAAGCATTCTATCCTCATTCCACAAGTTAAAAAGGAACCTAATGCCACATGCTACAATTAAGAGATGTAAATTTTGAAAATGTTGAGAGGGAAAAATCATAAAAGGGTCGGAGACATCCAGTTATTCTTTGGAATCCGTCCAAGTTCATATTACTTTTCAATTGCATACAATACAGCACTTTAGGCAAAGATATTGTGCAATGCTTCCAGAACCATCTCAGCTGCATCGTTGCCAAAATTACCAACATTCTTCAGAAAGTGTAGCTTCTATTTTTATAAGTTTACAACATTAATTTCCCTCTTTTAACTGGCTCCTACACAAGGGTACCACTTTTGTTCTTACAGCATTTGCTTCCTCCTGGATTCAAAGTCAAGGCCTTCATCCTCCTGAAAATCATCTTGATCAAGCAAGTTAATAATATGTGAGGCCGGATGAACACAGCAGGCTCAGCAGCATCTCAGGAGCACAAAAGCTTTTGTGCTCCTGAGATGCTGCTGGGCCTGCTGTGTTCATCCAGCCTCACATATTATTAACTTGGATTCTCCAGCATCTGCAGTTCCCATTATCACTTGATCAAGCAAGGCTTGCTTGTTGGACTTCTTACATTCTTAAGACTTCTATCTTTGTTCGTTCATAAATCAAGATTTTTTTTGTTAAAACTGTTTGTCACTTTTTTTTATACAATGTCAAGTGAATCTGCATCGCATCCTCACTGAAGCTTCAACATCTTCTCTACAGAGGCCAATACTGTAGTGCAAGATCCAAATAAGTTCATGCTGATATCTTATTTTTCCTACATTCTATTTCCCATGGTAAAAACTTAAAAATTCCAACATCAGTGATCCAATTCATTTCCAAAGGAAAATTACTGATATTTCTTCAGCTAAATAGAATTACTTACACTGAATTCCAAAGGGCACCTTCCAACCCAGCCCTCCACTTATAAATTTTCTTCAAGTTCACGTGAATAGTATGCCTCCTTATTTGGGCATGATCTGTAAATTCTGACACCACTCTAACAAGATTTGGACACAAGTCTTGAGGGACAGCGAACAACAAAAAAAGAAGTGTTTAAGAATTGAAAACCAAGGGACAACACCACCTACTTTTGACCACACTGAAGAATTCCTGCTCTCTTTTCTCCTGTGGGGAAAAAAAAACAAAAATCCAAATTTGCTATTCTGAGAATTCCATGTACCTTAAGCTTCTTTAGCAATTGTAGATGTTGCATCCTGCTAAAAGGCTTTCCACAAAGGGCCCACATCCCATTGCACCTATCCAACTCACTTCATACCTTTGCCCACCCTATCATGTCAGCTACTTCCTCAAAAGTGGGTTCAGATAGCTCCACACACTTCACTTTCAGCAACCCAAACCTGAATTCCCCCTCTCCAACCTGAGGAGCAACTTGCCATACCCCAGCATCTCAATCAATGGACCAGCGTGATCAAGGTGAATCATTTCTTCAGTCAGGATGCTTACAGGTTAGAGAGTCAGGGTGATAACATGCAAGAGCATGGGTGAAAAACACACCTGTACTTTACAGTATCTCCAGATAAACCATTATTTCACACTATCACTGACACATCAGGGATGATGTAGTGATGCAGATAGTAAAGGAAAATTAGCCAAGGGAGAAAGATGCAAACAAAAACAGAATCAAGAGGTTGCAGTGGTTCTTGCTCACTAAAAATTCTCACCACCATATTTGTACCACCCTCTCAACCTTGCTACCTATACCAGCTACAACTTCTATTGTCCCAAATACAGAAAGCAAGCTCTGATCAATTCAGTTTACCCCTTACCACTCTCACCCATATTCTACTCCCATCTGCTTTGAAAAGCAACTCAAAAAAATTACTTATGATGGTAATTCTGAATTTTGGTGATGCATTCAGGACAGTTTGACTCAAAAGAAAATCAGATCTGCTTCTGTATTTACTGGCGTCATTGCCAATAAAACACTTGATCACTACTTCAGTCCCTTCCAATACTATCCTTGTCTCCATATCCAAAAAGATTCATGGACGCTGATATGAACATTTACAAACCCTCTACTGCCCATGGGTTCTGATAAAAATTATTTTTTAAATAATGAATCTAGACTGCTGTGTTGCCGGAATTTTGTTTCATCTCCCATTTTTCTACATCTTAAAACAACAGATGAATTCTAGAATAATCAGGAGATACAGGACTACTATGACACCAGTCCTGAATTATCCTGTTTTTTTTAAATGGGGGGGGGGGGGGGAAATGGTGAAGGACAGCTGATGTTTAATACAAAAATCAGGTAGATGAAAAGCAAACAAAAATGTTTCAAAGAACAGAGAGATGAGTAAAAAAGAAAATGGGTACAGAATCAGAGGAAAGATATTTGGAGTGATCAACAGCTTGCTAAAAAAAAAAGCCCTCTGATTCTCGACCACTTTAGGGAAGGATCTTGAGATACAATTAGCAAAAGGCACACTTGTCAAATGGCTAGGCTGCACAAGAGGCTGGAGTCTTAGAATGGAGAGTTGGAATTGGGGCGGGGGTTCAGAAGATGAATGTGCAGAACTTGAAAAAGAAGGATAGCAAAGGGACACATGTGTGGATCACAATGCATTGTCAGCTACTTAGTTTTAAGTTTTCTCTAATGCTAAATCAATGTTTGCTTATCACATTCACAAAGTTATTTCCTTTTGTGGTTCATTTTCAATGATAGTAATAATTTAGTAATTTACTCACCAGAGGAACAATATTATTTGGATGATGTCAATTGGTTTTTGTGCCAAGACAGTTTTACCTCACTAACCAATCATAAATAGTGCCATGTGGGATGAAAGAGGATGGCACAGGCGTGTCAGTACAATGCTTACTCTTTTCTCTTAATAGAAATAGTAATTTGCCAGTAACTAGTATGTAAAAATAACCACCACACTGGCTGCTTGGTCTCGAATCAAAATCGGCAAGATCACTGCATTTAAAATTAAATGCCAAGCTTCTAGACAGTGAATGGTTCACACACAGGTAAAGTTAATCAAACCTCTAACAAGGAGATCTCCAGAACTGAGAAGTTATAACCATCAGGAAAGATGTATCAGTGCGAGGCCCTTTTCTCTGGAAAAGACGACAGGGATAGAAGACAGATAGGGACCTTTCAAATTATGAAGGGGCTCTACACAGTAAATGTAGAAAAGATGTTTCCAACTGTGGGGAGCCAAAGGAGACCATCCAGTCACTAACAAATCCAAAAAGAGAAATTCAAGAGCATTCTCTTGCATTGAGTAATGAGGATGTGGAACTTGCTCTCACAGGGAGCAGCTGTTGTGGAGAATGTCAGGAGAAATATTTAAAAAAAGGTAGAAGCTGGATATGAAGGAGAAAGGAATAGAAAGATATAAGAGAGAAGAGCCTCTGTACATCATAAACACCAGGACAGATGAATGATCTTCTGTGCTAGGTACAAAATTCTTCTTGACAAAAATATTAATTGGCTCAGAAGCAGAGCTTCTCTTTTTAAAAAAACCAATAATTTAATTCAAACTGTTTGGATACGTTATGACACACTTTCATTGCCATCATATCCTGGGGCGAGACTTGAACCTGAACCTTCCTGCACAGAGGTAGGGACACAACTCACTTTTCCGTTATCTCTTTATGCTGCACTAATGTTAGGAAATTACTCCCAGTTAAAATCACTCCCACATTCAACACATTTTAGCTACTGCAGACTACAATATAATTCACTTTCCACAGTAAATGGAGGTTTGTAGAGGCCAGCATTAACAATGAGACTTTGACCTCTAGCCAACATTCTGACAAAAAGGAAACTGGCACCTCCTCTCCTGCCCACACAAAACCTCACACATGCAAACACTGGGTCCAAAAGCACAAGTGTTTTGTTTTCCAAAGCCCAGCCATGCTATCAGCTCAACATCCTGAATGTAAACAGGCTTTTAGTGTTTGGACATGACGATTTCCTGGAGCTTGGGTCCTCAGTGTGAGACTGAGCTGGAGGGTGCAGAAAAATGATGAGTGGGGAATGACAGTAGGAGTAGCCTCTATGATGGTGAGCAACTGGAGTTTATGCTCAACCAGGAGTCAAACCAAAAAAAGGTGACTGACTCAGCCCAGTAAGAGGAAGGGGAGCAGTGCCCAAGAGGCCTAGAATGACAGCTATGATCGTTCCAACATCAAAATAGAAGAAGTTGTACCTCATCCAAGACTTGACAGCCCAAAGTCAGTCAATGGTGAGGTTGTGATGGAGCTGTGCACCTTCATACATACACTGACATTGAACTCAAAACTGCAAATGAGATGATAAAAACAGAAGTCTGAGAGAGATCCGAGCAAGAGGCCAAGGATAAACCCTCAGCATAAAGTGTGGAGGCAATGGTCTTAAAAACTGGAAGAAACACCACTGCTGGAAGGACATCTGCTCCACAAGAATAGATAGGATTGGAACAATGAAAGGACCATTCCAAGGAGCTGGGCAATATTTAGCACTGCAGAAATTAATTATATCAAGCATTGTTGAAAGGTCAACAAAAGATAAGACATAATGGTCACCAGAGCATAAAACATGATTTTGACCAAGGCTCAATTAATACTACAGGAAGGGAAAGAACCAGACTGGATACGGTCACTCAAAGAGCTACGAGAGAGATGAGAGTCTGAGATAAGTTGAAGTTTGAGGTACTTGAATAGAAAAGCAATGTTGAAATGAAAGCATGACGTGGAGGTGCCAGTGTTGGATTGAGGTGGACAAAGTCAGAAGTCACACGATACCAGGTTATAGTCCAGCAGGTTTATTTGAAATCACAGCTTTCACAGCACAGCCCCTTTGACTTCACCTGAAGGGACTACAGTCCAAAAGCTTGTGATTTGAAATAAACTTGATGGGCTATATCCTGGTGTTGTGTGACTTCTGAAATGAAAGCAAAGTACTACAGATGCTAGATACCCAAAATAAAAACTAGTGAAGAACTTCAGCAGATCTGGCTGCATCTGTGGCAGGAGAAACAGAGTTAAGAAATAATACAGCAAGATTGTCCTTTAGAATCAGAACATTAACTGTTTCTTTCTCCACAGAACTTGCCAGACCGGAGTTTCTCCAGCATTCTGCTTTTATTAAAGCAATGTTACAGATGGGGCAGCAATCAGTAGACAGACGGACCCAGCTTAGACTTTTTGTTTTGGACAGCGAGATGTTGTTCAAGAGGGTAAACTGACAAGGGTGGGCTGTAGAACAGGATCCAAGGTTGAAGGAGCTAGTGAAAATATCAGGAAGCATACATTAGGGGCCAGAAAAGAAAAAGAAGAAGCATGAAAATACCCCATAGTTTTATAGCTGTATCAACAGACCAAATGTACCAAGCTCCACTAAAGTATATAGAAACATGAAGTAAAATGTTAAATCCTTACATATAAACCTTCACAAAGCACTCAAATACAGGAGAGCATCAACTGTACAATAATCATCTAGATCATACTTCAGATATGCTGAGATATTTATTCCATCTCATGAACAAATTTAGTCACCTGTTCACATATAGTCACAGTATGACTCAGTTTCCTACAAAATCATATGCTCATTTGTCAAGAGCAAGTACAGCACTAACCAATTACTGCTTTTGTAAAGATACAGAATGCCAATGAGGTCAGAACAGTCATACTACAAATTCTCAAAAATAAAACTGGAGTCAAAGATGATTAGACATAAAGAAAGGAATGACAAGGTCTCTTACAATGTCATTAAGGCATCAAGCACAAACCAGAATATTAAAACAAGCCACTAGAGATGAGATGAGATAAGATGAGATAAGATATCACTATAATCAACAATAACAAGGGGGTCTTATGGCATAATGGTAGCATAGTGTGCTGGAGGTATACCAATAACATGTCTGAACCAGTTGATTAAAGTGATTTTCAACTGTCACATTAAAAGGATATAGCTTTAAATAAAAAAGGATTAAAATAGTTGGGATATATCTCCTGAAACTATCCTCTAACCCATCACCCCAACTAATTTTTTTTGTAACATGCCAATTTTTAAATTCACATCATAATAATGAGTTTCTCCCCTTTTAGTAGAGGATTAACCAAAGCTGTCTAGACACAATTTAAGGCTAACACTTCACCAGCATCTTACCCTACATCACCAACAACCACTGGGCCACTTCTCCCCAGGAAAACTTATTAAAATGATAGCAGTTCTCAAAATTCTTTCAGAACTACTAGGTTTGATTAGAATCCCTGCCCATAAATCACCTCCTGTTAGTAAAATGAATCTCAAGGAGCTCCCGAACTGAGGCAAAAATCGCTGAACATTTATTTAACTAACCTTCAGATTGACAGATACATGTTCATAGCAACAGAGAAATGCTGAAATTTTAAACATTCGAGAAAAAGACAGATACAAAGATAGCTGAATTACGACGAGGCACAACTAGCGAAAACCCCCTTTTTTCCCCCAGGAACGTCTAGTAGGCGACCAAATTGTGACTGAGTTCCACACCGATACCAAAGATCCTGAAATTCAGACTAACCAGTAACATGACACTTTATTTTCAGGCTCCGTCCCAGCTCATTACTAGGCCCAATATTAGACCGCGGTCTCTCCTACCCGCCACAGCACCCTGGCCCCGTCCATTCGCAGCATCCTTCTCGCGCGCGCAAAGGGTGAACTTACCAGAGATGCGTCAGCAGGTGGAAGGCCACAAACCCCAAGCGTATGAATAATTATGAATTTTATTTGAAAATTTCCTGAAATCGTAACCAACAACCTTTCAACGTCATCCTCCACTCTAGCTTTTAAACAGGGAAAACTCTCCGAAACAGCATCTCCGATGATTGACACTTCAGCTGATCAGTCAGGACACTGGGATTTGAGTGACGATTCAGTAGGCCAATGGAGATGTAGAAATCGATATCTGATTCCGCCCATGACTGGTTGATTAACAAACCAGACCTTTGCTTCGGGACCTATATTGACCAATTGTATTAAAGCTCAAGGTAATTGACGTCTCAGTGGACCAGTTGACGTCTCAGTGGATAATAAAATGTGAGGCTGGATGAACACAGCAGGCCAAGCAGCATCTCAGGAGCACAAAAGCTGATGTTTCGGGCCTAGACCCTTCATCAGAGAGAATGAATGAAGGGTCTAGGCCCGAAACGTCAGCTTTTGTGCTCCTGAGATGCTGCTTGGCCTGCTGTGTTCATCCAGCCTCACATTTTATTATCTTGGATTCTCCAGCATCTGCAGTTCCCATTATCTCTGATGTCTCAGTGGACCCTCGTTAAGCACCCACTCACAGGCAGCCGGGGGAGCGACTATCATAATGGCCCGCCAGGCAGGGGGATATAGGGGAATAGATTTTCGAAAGGGTCTAGGCCCGAAACGTCAGTTTTCCTGCTCCATTCATCCAGCTCCACACCTTGTTATTTCTAGGGGGAATAGGGGCTAGCGTCATTATGATTGACATCTCACTCTACCACCCTTACATGCATCAGGATGATTAACGGGGGCGGGGCCGCTGTCTCGTTTCAGTCAAATTGGCAATCTGATTTCACCAATTCAACATCGATAGAGGCCGCGCTCCGAAGGCTTGTGTTTTCAAATTAACCTGTTGGACTATGACCTGGTGTCGTATGACTTCTGACTTTGTCCACCCCAGTCCAACACCAGCACCTCGACATCATGATTTCACTGATGAAGTAGGTCTCCATTTGTACCTCACATTGGAGATAGACAGTTCCACCACAATACCTGTAGACCACTCAGCAGAGCAGTGATCTAATATTTGATTTTCCACACAAATATCACACAAGGGAAAAGAGAATGATGCAAGTTACAATGTTTTGTCTTAATGACTTGACAAGTATTACAAGCTCGGATGCAATGCTTTAACAAGAAAGTCTCTAAAAATAGCTGTTTACATAATACCACAGAAATGTTTCAAGGCACTTTATGGGAACGTTATAAAAACCGGACAGGAGCTTACATTTAGGACAAGTAGCCAAAGGTTCGATCAAAGTAGTAGGCTTTAAGGAGTGTCTCAAAGGAGGAAAGCGAGGCAGATTGATCTTGGGATAGAATCCCAGAGCATACAGCCTAAGAAGCTTAAAGTATGGTTGTCAACAATAAAATATTTTTATTGGGAAAACACAAGAAGCAGAATTAGAGGAGGGTGGTGCTGGTGGAGATTATAGGATTAAGAGGAGCAATGCCATGAGGGATTTGCACATATGGATTAAATGTTAAAGTGAAGATGTTGCTTGTTTGGGAACGAATGTCAGATAGCAAGCACAGGGTGATAAGGGAAAGGCCTTCCCCGGGACTGGATCACTTGTAGCCTACAATTTTGCGGGAAGCTAGGGGATTGCTGGGCCCCTTGCTGAGATACTTGTATCATTGATAGCCATTTGTAAGTTGCCAGAAGACTGGATGATGGCTAACGTGGCAACATTATTGAAGAAAGGTGGTAAGGAAAAGGCAGGGAACTACAGATCAGTGAGCCGGACATCTAGTTGTGGGCAAGTTGTTGAAGGGGATTCTGAGGGACAGAATTTACTCGTATTTGGAAAGGCAAGGATTGATTAGGTTAGCCAACAGGGCTTTGTGCATGAAAAATTGTGTCTCAATAACTTGAGTGAGTCTTTTGAAAAAGTCTTTTGAAAAAGTGACAGAAAGGATTAATGAGGGCAGAGCAGTGGATGAGATCTATATGGACTTCAGTAAGGCATTCCAACAAGGTTCCACATGATAGACTGGTTAACAAGGTTAGATCACACGGAATAGAGGGAGAACTAGCTATTTGGATACAAAATTGGCTAGGAAGTATGGAAAATAAAAGGTAATAAGATAATAGCAAATGAAGTGATACATCGAATCGTACAAATAGAAAACAATGGTAGCATAATATGATTAGGTTAGTCAAATCACGTGACATGTAAACAAATGTTAAAAACCATGATGGCATAATGCAATAGGTTAAGTCTGAAGTAGAAGACCATTATGGCAGAAAATAATCATAATCTAATAGGTTAAGTTTAAAATAAAAGACCATTGTGGCAGGAGATAATCAGGATGGAATTAGTTAAGTCTAAAAAGTAGAAAGCCACTGTGGCAGAAAGTGATTCTGAAGACGAACAGCTTTAGAGAAATAACACGAGCTAACACAATTGGTCTGCTGCACAGCTTCAGAGAGATAACACGAGCTAATATAATTGGTCATGCCGATAACCTCAGCAAAGCATCGCAACTAAAAAGGTATAAAAAATAACAAGCCCTGAAGGTCGGGGGCGATCGGGAAGCCATTTTCTGATTGTCACAGCTTTTGTTTGCAAATAAAAGTTTAACTTCTTGAAGAATTGTCTACATCCCCTGGTGATTCTCCACAACAGAAGCAGCGATGATACAGGGATTGCTGGAAGTAGGGGTGCTTAGGGAAACGAATAGTCCCTGTAATACACCATTGTCGCCAGTCTTAAAAGCAGATGGATCCAAATGGAGACTTGTGCATGATTTAAGAGCAGTAAATGAGGTGGTGGAGAATTGGCCAACAGTGATTCCAAATCCGCATATACTGCTGACTAATGTGCCTCCACAGGCAGCCTGGTTTTCAGTCATTGATTTATGTTCTGCTTTCTTCAGCATTCCACTAGCCAAGCATTGCTAGTATTTGTTTGTTTTTACGTACAGGGGTCAGCAGTCCACTTAGAATGCCGCAGGGGTTTAAGCATTCACCACATGTATTTAACCAAGTTTTGTAGTCAGATTTAGAGGGCATGTTGTTGGAAAGTACGCTAACTCAGTATGTTGATAATTTATTAGTCAGCTCAGAAAGTCAGGAACAATGTGAGCGAGACACCCTTTTCCTCCTAGAGAAACTAGCATATGGAGGTCACAAGGTGTCCAGGAAGAAACTACAATTTTGTAAACAGCACGTTGAATACTTGGGTAGACTGATTTCTAAAGGGACTAAGATGATTGCACCAAATCAGATCGAGGCAATTGCTAAAGCCCCCAGACCTGAGACAATAGGACAGATGATGACATTTTTGGGGATGGCAGGATTTAGTTCAGATTGGATTGGGGAATATGCCGAAATTACGGTGCCCCTGAGGAAAATAATGAAGGAGGCTGGACATTCACACTTGAGGAATGTCCTGCGGTGGAATGAGAAAGCTGCGACAGCCTTTAACACCCTTAAACAAGCATTGTAGTCGGCTCCAGCATTAGCCCTACCTAATTATGAGAAGCCTCTCCACATTTTCATGTCCAACAGACAGGAAGGATATGCTGCTGCAGTACTTACACAGGAGACAGGCGGAGGGGGATCTAAGCAACCTATTGCATCTTATAGCACCCGACTAGACGAACTGGTTCAGGGATATCCACCATGCTATCAGGGGCTAGCAGCTGCACATTTTGCATATGAAAATGCATCCTCTGTGACGATGGGCTACCCTATTGTCCTGCATACACACCATAAGGTAGCAGCATTGTTAGAAAAAGGACAATTTGTATTGACACCTGACAGGATCATTGCACATCGGATGTTACTGATATTTCCATACATAACTATACAAAGATGCACTACAAGGAATATAGCAGACTACGTTCCACTAGAACATGAGGGAAAGCCCCATGATTGTGTAAGGCAAGTAACTACATTTGCTAAATTGAGGGCTGATTTACAATCTGAGCCGCTGCCTGATGAAGATAAAAAGGTCCTATTTGTAGATGGCTCATGCTATAGGGATTATGATGGGAATCATACAGGATTTTCCGTTGTGCTACAAGAACAGTCCCAGTTTAGGACAATCAAACTGGTGACCTTCCCACAACCTTGTTCAGCACAACTGGCTGAGATTAAGGCATTAACAGCAGCATGTGAGTTGATGGAAGGTGAGAAAGCAGATATCTACATTGATTCGGCCTATACCCAGAGGGTATGTCACCTGTTTGGGGCAGTGTGGAAGCAAAGAGGCTTTAGGAAGAGCAACGGAGACCCTATACAACATTGCCAGCAGATTGTAGAATTGACAACCACGATGATGAAGCCAAAAGCACTAGCTATCATTAATGCCAGGCTCACAGAAAAGGGAGTGATATGGTAATAAAGGGTAATCAGGCGGCAGATGAAGCGGCTAAAATAGCCTCTGGGTGCACCTCAGCTGTCATTGTGCCCCAGATGTGTTTAAATCCAGAGCCTGCAATAGCAAACGTCATTGAGATCCAAAGTAGGGCAACCTTAGCAGAGCAAATAAATAGAAAGACACCGGCGCTTCGTCGGAGGCTCACTGATGATGTTACCTAGAATGGTGACAAAACGTCTGAAAACTAACCTTCCAGCTCAGCGAGCAAACTCGCATCCAGAGCAAACACTGTGGAAACAAAGGGGGGGCCAAGCAAAACCAAGACGGCTTGTGGACCACAGATGAAGATTTATGGGCAGCACCCACCCCTTTGTTGACGACCCTTATTTCAGAGGCGCATGGGCTAGACACTGTGCCAGAGGGGAAGTGATGAGCAAGATAAAAAAAGGACGGATTCTGGTCACCTTAGTTGCAGGCTTCAGTGGATTACATATTGTCACAATGCAAGGTTTGCGCTCAATACAACATTAGAAAGGGAATAACAACCCCTATAGGACACATACCAGTACCCGACGGTCCATTTAAGCATTTGGTGATTGACTACGTGGACATGATAAAGACAGTGAGAGGAAAAAGATATATTTTAGTGGTGATTGATAGGTTTAGTAGATGGGTAGAGGCAACTCCGTCCAAGAACTCAGGAGCAGGAACAGTAGTGAAATTTCTAACAATTGAAGTTATTCCAAGGTTTGGCATACCATCAGAAATCAGTTCAGACAATGGGTCTGCCTTTATTCAAAAAGTGGTTAAGTTGGTGCTGCAGACCTTGAGAATCAAGCAAAGGTTTGGATGTGTGTACCATCCCCAATCACAGGGCATGGTAGAAAGGACTAACGGAACCTTAAAAGCCAAACTGAATAAAATTTGCGCAAGCACCAACCTTAATTGGGTCGATGCGCTGCCACTGGCACTAATGAGTTACCGCATGCAGACTAAACGCATGACAAATTTGACGCCGCATGAAATGCTTACCGGTAGAGCCATGCCAGTGCCCAAGTGGAGGGGTCCGTATGAAGGACCCAGCTTGGAACAATTGGAGCTGGAACTGAAGCAGGATCTGCAGCAACTAACTATGATACATGAGTCTATCCACACACAGGAAAAACAAAAGGATCCGGTGCCTGACAGAGAGGAGGGACCTATTAAACCTGGGGATCAGGTGTATGTGGGGGTCTTCCAGAGAAAATGGAACGAGCCAAGGAGAGAGGGACCCTTCGCAGTAACCAAGGCGTCGCCCACAGCCATTCAAGTGGAAGGACAACACACGTGGTACCACCTCAGCCATTGCACCAAAGCTGTCCCACAGGCGCAGACTGACTCCGGAGCTGAGGGGAGTGTGGGTGAGGAAGAGGCTGCTGAGAGTGGGCAGGACGCGCAGGAAGTCAGTACTCCTCGGCAGGACTTTGAACAGTTGGTAAGTGAGATTTTCGGGGACACTGATGACTTCGGGACTATTAGTGATGGGTCTGTGGCAGGTAGTCCTTCTCCTGGTTGTGTGGCCAGGGAAAGGATGGGGGGACCACTGTTGCCCCGCTCCCCAGTGCCAGGCCTTCCTACCCATGTGCAGACACAGAAACCATCAACCTGGCAGACCTGGCCTAATAGTACCAATACTGTGCAGGCCAAAAGGCATAGAGAAGTAAGGACTGCGGAGCCCACCTTTCTAGCATGGGCACGCACCTAACAATTACTGGTACCAACGGGCGAATTATACGGCAGTGACATTGACCAGGCAGGGCTGCTTCCTGTGTGCTAAGGCAAAACCATCAAATTTCGTTGTTCCTATGCCTTATAACTCATCTACCTGCACTCCATGGCGGCAACGACAGCCTAGCCGACCATTTGACCCTGATGATTCATCATCATGTAGGCAACCCCACTGCCCTTTCTGGTGCCTCCTCCTCCAGGCTTCCACATTCTATCAGCAAGATGACTTGGGGAGGCAGCACCTCCAATGGTGGCGTGGTTACAGTACTCCGTGGTCGACCAGTAAAACTAACCATACATTCCCCATGACTACTTTTGTGGTGCATGAAGGTTTGTGCTTTGAATGTTTCAAATGAAATGGCTCTGTGCCAGTAGGCCACTTTGAAGGCCTTTGTGGAAACACGCTTGACATTGAGGTTGATGCAACCTTTGCTGCTGTCCTGAATTCTCAACACATACCATTAGCAGATACCTGGTGGCTATGTGGCTGGAAAGGGGGGTTGCGCCGATACTTCCCTCTGACTGGAATGGTGCCTGCACTCGTGTAATGCTCCTTCATGAAACTGTTGTATCACCATGAACTCAGCTTAACACTCTATCGCAACCAGCTTCACACTGCCCTAAACGACAGTACGTCGCTGATCCAACAGTACGAATTGATAGCATAGGTCATCCAAGGGGCATCCCCGACGAGTTCAAGGTCCAAAACGAAATTGCTGCAGGGTGGGAGTCTCTTATCCCGGTTATAGGGGTTAGCAAGAGTGCCGAATGGATTAATTACATTTATTACAACCAACAAAGATTAACTACGCTAATGATGCCCTCTCAGTCTTGGGGGAGCAATTGGATGCAACTACCAAAATGACATGGCAAAACAGGCAGGTTCTGGACTGGATGTTAGCCGAGAAAGGAGGAGTTTGTGTAATGTTTGGGGAACACTGTTGCACCTTCTTACCTAACAATACTAGCCCGGGGGCGGGGGGGGGGGGGTCATTTACTACGGTGATGGAAAAGCTGAAGAAACTAAGGAAGGAGCTTAAGGACAACTCAGGTTTTGGCCATCAGGTTTTTGATTGGTTGGATAGCGTATTGGGAGAATAGGGGGGCTTGGTTCGCCAAGATTGGAATTATTACAGGTATCGTGTTGCTTGTTGTCACATTTGTATTTTGCTGTGCTCTACCTCTTATTAAGTCTCTTTTAGTGCGTCTCACTGCACGGCAGCTCCTGGTTGTTCCGACGACCTCCGGACAATCTCCCTCTTCCGACAGAGTTCCACCGCTCTATGATCTGACATCCGCTAAGGTGCAGAAGGTTTGTCTGGGCGAAGGTGCCTGAGCTATTTTTATGAAATGCGCGAGTTTAGATTGTAAGGGTCCTTGGGTCTTTTTACATGTTCTGGGTATTGAAGGACAGGTTATTGGCCCAGTGACTCCAGGAACAGAGGAAGAACCCCTTAAGAATTAGACCCTGAAATTATTTCTGACCACTTTCAGGCTGCAACGTCCCCATTGATCATTATGGGTCTAGCCTTACTGTCTTATTTCTCTAAGTGAGACCAGTAGGTCTCAAAGGGGGGAAATATAAGGAAAATACAAGGTAATAAAATAATAGAAAATGAAGTGATACACAGAATGATACATACAGAATGATACATCGAATCGTACAAATAGAAAACAATGGTAGCATAATATGATTAGGTTAGTCAAATCACGTGACATGTAAACAAATGTTAAAAACCATGATGGCATAATGCAATAGGTTAAGTCTGAAGTAGAAGACCATTGTGGCAGAAAATAATCATAATCTAATAGGTTAAGTTTAAAATAAAAGACCATTGTGGCAGGAGATAATCAGGATGGAATTAGTTAAGTCTAAAAAGTAGAAAACCACTGTGGCAGAAAGTAGAGAACCACTGTAGCAGAAAGTGATTCTGAAGACGAATAGCTTTAGAGAGATAACACGAGCCAACATAATTGGTCATGCTGATAACCTCAGAAAAGCATCGCAACTAAAAAGGTATAAAAAATAACAAGCCCCGAAGGTCAGGGGCAATCGGGAAGCCATTTTCTGATTGTCACAGCTTTTGTTTGCAAATAAAAGTTTAACTTCTTGAAGAATTCTCTATGTCTCCTGGTGATTCTCCACAACAGAAGCAGGTTGACATGGACAGAGGGTGATGGTGAAGGGCTGCATTTTGTACTGGAGGCCTGTGACCAGTGGTGTGCCGCAGGGATCAGTTCTGGGTCCACTGCTTTTAGTCATCTATATAAACAATGTGGTTGTAAATATCAGAGGTATAGTTAGTAAATTTGCAGATGACACCAAAATTGGTGGTGTAGTGAAACAGGTACAACAGGACCTTGATCAGATGGGCCGAGGAGTGGCAGATGGAGTTTAATTTAAATGAATGTAAGGTGCTGCATTTTGGAAAGGAAAATCAGGGCGGAGCCTGTACACTTAATGGTAAGGTCCTGGGAGCGTTGCTGAACAAAGGTACCTTGGGGATAATTGGAACTGCAGATGCTGGAGAATCCGAGATAACAAAGTGTGGAGCTGGATGAACACAGCAGGCTAAGCAGCATCAGGGGAGCAGGAAAGCTGATGTTTCGGGCCTAGACCCTTCATCAGAAATGGGGGAGGGGAGGAGGGTTCTGAAATAAATAGGGAGAGAGGGGTGCAGCTTTGTATTTCCTTGAAAGTGGAGTCGCAAGTAGACAGGGTAGTGAAGAAGGCATTTGTTATGCTTGCCTTTAATGGTCAGTGCATTGAGTATAGAGGATAACAAAGTGTGGAGCTGGATGAACACAGCAGGCCAAGCAGCATCTTAGGAGCACAAAAGCTGACGTTTCAGGCCCAGACCCTTCATCAGAAAGGGTCTAGGCCTGAAACGTCAGCTTTTGTGCTCCTAAGATGCTGCTCGCCTTGCTGTGTTCATCCAGCTCCACACTTTTTTACGTCCGAGCATCTGCAGTTCCCATTATCATTGAGTATAGGAGTTGGGAGGTCATGCTGCGGCTGTACAGGACATTGGTGAGGCCACTTTTAGATATTGTGTACGATTCTGGTTTCCTTACTATAGGAAAGATGTTATTAAACTTGCAAGGGTGCAGAAAACATTTACAAGGATGTTGAAAAGGTTGGAGGGTTTAAGCTACAGGGAAAGGCTGAATAGGCTGGGGCTATTTTCTCTGGAGTATTGGAGACTGAGGGGTGACCTTATAGAGGTATATAAAATCATGAGGGGCATGGATTGGGAGAGTAGCCAAGGTCTTTTCCCCAGGGTAGGGGAGTCCAAAACTAGAGGGGCATAGGCTTAAGGTGAGAGGGGAAAGATTTAAAAGGGACCTGAGGGAGTAACATTTTCACACAGAGGGTGGTGCGTGTACGGAATGAACTGCCAGGGGAAGTGGAAGAGGCTGGTACAATGACAACATTTAAAAGGGAACTGGATAGGTATATGAATGGGAAAGGTTTAGATGGGTATGGGCCAAATGCTGGCAAATGGGACTAGATTAATTTAGAATATCTAGTTGGCATGGACGAGTTTGACCAAAGGGTCTGGTTCTGTGCTGTACATTTCTATAACTCTACGACTCTAAGACACTCTGTGCATCTAAATCTTTCAAAATAGCCAACCCCTTTTCCTAAGACAATGTCTCCTGCTTCTAGCCCACACGTTCCCATTCTCCAGCTAGGACAAAAACATCTTATCCACATCCACCTCAATCCCACCATACCAAGGACTAACCATCATTTCACTCCCTCTACATTAAATGCATCCTTCCCAAGATAAGGGAACCAAAACTGTACAAAATACTCAGGTGCAGTCCCATTGAAATGCTACAAAATTGCAGCAAGACAACTTTACTTCTGTAAATAAAGCAAAATATTGTGAATGTTGGAGATTTGAAACAAACACAGACGATTCACTAGAACGACTCCCTGGTATGGGGATTATTGTTTTATAAGCAAAGGCTAAATAGTTTGGGATTCTACTAACTGGAAAACTGAGAGGTGATCTAATTGAAATATATAGGATTCTTAAGGTGCTTGACAGGGTAAATGCTGAAAGGATGTTTCTACTCATGGGAGAGTCTAGGGCTAGAAGCCATAGTCTCAGAATAAAGGAGCAATTTAAGACTGAGATGAGGAGGAATTTCTTCACTCAGAGGATTGAGAATCTTTGGAACTCCTTGCTACAGAGAGCTGTGAGGGCAGAATCCTTGTGTATATTTAAGGCTGAGATTGATATATTCTTGATCAACCACGAAATCAAGGTTTACTGGGAAAGGGCAAAAAGGTGGATTTGAGGAATGTCGGATCAGCCAAAATCCTACAGAAATAGCAGAGAAATTGAAATTAATGCAATTCGAAAATAATAAAATATTCAAATGTTTTATACAATTTGTTTATGCTGACAATTTTTATTTGAAATGTAGATATGGGAATTTATAGTGTTTGATTGATTTGTTTATTGATTGAAAGTATATGAAATCATGAAGACAATGTGTGTGTTTAAAATGAGGACTGCCCTGATACTTTTAACTCCACTACTCTAATCTGTCTTCAGCTAAAGATTACACCTGGTACCAACGCTCATATTTTATATGATGTTATTTTAATATAATGTAGCTATTTCCAGCTTGCGTTCAATTAGGTAGGAAAATATAACCAGCCTGAGCAAACACAGGTGACATAAAACTGGGCTTCAACTACAATCTTTTGGGAAGACAGGCTAATTTGATTCATTCCACTTTTCAAACTCCCTCTCATCATTCACCCCAAAATCACCTTTGGCCCAGATCTCCTCTCCTCCTCATCCAGGTTCCCAAATTTCAAGCTTACCTCCTAGCACTGGTTTGACTTGATTTGATTCATTATTGCCATGTGTATCTAGTTACAGTGAAAAGTTTTGTTTTGCATGCAGTACAGGCAGGTCATAATGTAGAAAGATCATAGGGCAATTTAACAGGCTAAGGTAACTTTTCCAACACTGCAAATCACTTATAGATAGAAATAGAACCCAGTTTACAGTTGTGTAGGAGTGAGTTATTCACAGGAACACATCATAAGGAGTTCAACTAACATACCAGATAGAAGCAAGCTTTACATTCTGAGGTTATGGACTCACACCAACCTCTCAACTATGTCACAGCTCCACACAGAATATTAAACTATCTGCTTTTACAATTTTTAAAAATTCCCCTTGCTAAACAAATCATTTAATTGTATTTTGAGAAGTTGCTGTCTTATCAGTTTTGTTTTCAGTGAGAAAGTTTCTAATCCTCACCTTGTCTCTGATTTTAGTTCTATTTTGTTTATGAGAATAAAATTGGTTCTTGGGAAGAAATTTCATTCCACATGTCCCGACAATAATAGATTGGGCATTGAAGAACATCTGAAACTTTAAACCTTTGCTTTGAACTTTTCCCAAAATGCTATTTTAATCTCAAAAATAACTTAAATATCTGTCTCACCTCTGGATATCAAACGTTAGCTGAATTTAATCTATAAAATAATCTTTTCTTATTTTAGTTGACAATGACACTACTGCCCATTACAGTTCACTATGACATCCAAGCAAAGAAAGAAAGAACTTACATTTATAGAACACCTATCGTAACCTCAAGACATTCCAAAGTGCCTGACAGCTAATGGAGTACTTTGAAGCGTGGTCACTGTTGTCATGTAGAAAATGTGGCAGCCAATTTGCACATAGCAAGTTCCTGCAAATAGCAATTAATTAAATGACTAGGTTATCTAGAGGGAAAAACTCAATAACAGTTGATTCTTATATTGCAATGTGTGGTGAAATAAAATGTAGGGACATAATAACTAACAGGTAACTTGACGAACAAGGGAGTCAGAGGTCGTCAGGGACAGGCAGGAAAATGGAGTTGAGGCCACAATCAGATCAGCTCTGATGAAGGGTCTAGGCCTGAAACGTCAGCTTTTGTGCTCCTGAGATGCTGCTGGGCCTGCTGTGTTCATCCAGCTTCACACTTTGTTATCTTGGATTCTCCAGCATCTGCAGTTCCCATTATCTTTGAGGCCACAATCAGATCAGCCATGATATTATTGAATGGTGGACATGTCAAGAGGGGCTGAATGGTCTACTCCTGTCCTAATTAATCGAAACCTGCAAATAATCTCCATAATGCTCTAGATATCATATTTATGTTATAGGTCTACAAAGACTCACATCTCTTCTCCCTCTCGAGGCCTCTGTTTCAGTTCAGAGGAACCACATGATGCCAAATGGCATGTTTCAGGTCTTACATCACTGATGGATTCCATTTGATGCTATATCATCATCAGCTGCCCTTCAGCTGGAGGGTGATGTCTATTCAGGGTTGCAGGTTTCAGCCATGTGTCTTCATGGGATTATGAAGGTCAGTTCTCAAACCACATATCACTGAACACGTGGGAAAGGATGATCCTCAAGGTGGTGAGATCCGGAGTGCAGTTTCCTTTCTCTCCTGCCACTCTGCCCTTTCATTACAGCAGTCAGATGCGAACTATGGCACAGCTTGATTGACAAGTTGCCGCCATTTTGAACAACTTGTTCAGCTCTTCCCAGTCATTAATATCAATGCTTACCATACATCAAGGAGCATTTTGGTGCCTTTGAAATTTTTTTTAAACATTCCCTGACAGTCTTGCCTACTATCTCTAATCTCCTTCAATCCTGTGAGATCTTTGTGGTTCTCCAATTGTTGCAAACCCCACACCCAAGATTTCTATTGCTCTATCAAGAGTGGCTATGCATTCAGTTGTCTGGACCTTGAGATCAGGATCTTCCTCCCTAAACCTCTCCATCACTCTCTCTCTCCTCTTTGCTTTCTTCTTTTAAGATGTTCCTTAAAACTAACCTCTTTGACTCACCTTTTGGTCATCTTACCAAATATTTCATTATGTGGCTCAGTGTCAAATTTTGTCGATTACTCACGGGGATATTTTATTACATTAAAAGCTATATATAAAGGCCAGTCATTCTTCACGTAATAATTTCATTCAATTTAATTTGCACAATTTTTAAGTTGGTATGGACCAAGTGTATGACATAGTCCTTTCACAGTAACATTGTCATTCATCCCTCTCTCCCACCTTCCAAATCCATGGCCTCTACTGTCACAAAGTGCTTCCAAAATAATTTCCTACTGAGACCTATTTCAAGAAGTGAAAATTGCCATGACCCTTTTGTAAGAATGGGATGGGGGATGGTAAGAGCTGAAGGAAGGAGACATAAGATATGAGGAAGTTCGAAAGGGTCACTGGACTCAAAAATGTTGACTGTTTCTTTTGCCACAGATGCTGCTAAACCTGCTGAGTTTCTGCAGTAATTTTTCCTTTGTCTTTGGCAGTCTGCTCAGGGAACTATGCAACAGGATCTACCCTGTCCTCAAGGATGCTATGTGCTGACCAATGCCTGGTGGACTTGGGGTCAAAGGTATTTTTCTTTGCAAATTCTTCCAAGAGGGACAGGTGATACGAAAGGTCCAATGACTTGGAGTACTCTGCAGAACTGAGGCCAGACCCATCCTTTGCAACACCAGGGACAGATAGAACCTCATAACATAGTGACCACTTGGTGTTTGCACACCAAGAGTCTATGCACAGCTTGATGCAGCCACACGCAAAGGTGGCCATCAGGATGAGGGTAAGTCCTTCCTCCCCTTATCCAGAGTTTTGAACATGAAGTCCCTGCAGACTTGGTACATCTTTGACCTCCAGATGAAATGGAAGATGGTTCAGGTGACCGCTAAGGCTACAAGTTTGGAGAATGGGCCAGGCCTGCACCAACTGCTGTAACATGGACAGTACCTCACATCTGACAACCTGGTTTTTAACCAACAATGGAGAGGGAGTAGTGCTCCCATTAGCCCAGTTTCTGCCTCACCTTGACAACGCACTCTTCCCAGAATTTTGTCTGCACCCTGGTCCCTCTGAACCATATACTCAGCACCTTCAGGTATTCTGTCCTGATGGTGAAGTGGAAAAAGGATCTGTTTGCCCCGTTTCCAAAGAACATGGCCTCACTCTTGCCTCAACTTAGCTTAATACCCGAGGCCAATTCCAACTGGTCACAGATGCTCATGAGATAATGGGAAATGCAGATGCTGGAGAATCCGAGATAACAAAATGTGGAGCTGGATGAACACAGCAGGCCCAGCAGCATCTTAGGAGCACAAAAGCTGATGTTTCAGACAGAGACCCTTCATCAGAAAAGCTTTTCTGATGAAGAGTCTAGGTCCGAAACGTCAGCTTTTGCGCTCCTGAGATGCTGCTGGGCCTGCTGTGTTCATCCAATTCCACACTTTGTTATCACAGATGCTCATGAGCCTGCACATGAGCGGATCAGAGTGGAAAACAGCAATGTTGCCATGTACAGGGAGGGTTTGACCTGCAGGCCTCCGCTGCCTGGAAGTAGTCACCCCACTCAGGCTTGTATTCTTCCAGATGGACTCAATACAACACACCAAGACAGTACAGAGTGGGCAACCCTGCCTGACTGCGGATCGGATCGAGAAGCTTTCTGATTCCTACCCCACCCCGAGGAAGGATCACCAGACCCAAAATGTTAACACTTTTTCCTTCACAGATGCTACCAGACCTGCTGAGCTTTTCCAGCAACTTTGTTTTTGTTCGTGATTCCGACCCATTGATTGAGACTGCACTAACGGTGCAGAACGATAAACACCAGCCCTGCCAGCGACACCCGCATCCCGTGAATGAATTATATGTAAAATAAAAACTGCCCGTTTAACAGACACACACGGCACGCTATTGGGCTTTGCCGGAAACGCGCTGGACACGAAGGCACCAGCGGATGTCCCGCCTTCTGAAACGTGAGTAGGCGGGAACGGACGAAGGACGGTTTTTAATTGGTCCGGGCTGCTGTATGTCAGGATTGGTTTCCAGGGTGATGGGGTGCGGCGGGTTGGTGTTCTCGCGAACACTGAGGAGGCGGATTGAGCAACGTCCGAGGCGTCCGTCAGCTCGTGCAGTTTTCCCAGCGGCTTTGGGGATGGGGAGCCGGAAGGCTTCACTGTATTGAGTTTGCGGGAGGAAGATTTCCTCTTGGCCCGGTAAACTCAGTCCAGTAAGCTGGATGTGTTCTTCTGAGCTTGATCCTTCTGACTGGCTGCCCGAAGTTTGTAGCTCCAAAAGAATTCAGATCCTGTTGTGGGAGAGAGGATGTCAAACGACACTTATGTGAAGGATATCAAAGCAGGTTTGAAAAACCTGAATCTCCTGTTCATTGTCTTGGAAATAGGTAAATTCTGGAAATGAGATATTATGTTTCCTTCCCTTTCCTCAAAACATATCGCAGTCAAATCCAATCCTGCCTTTCCTCAGTAGACTTCTCAGTAGAATAATGGTAGGGTTGCTAAGATTAATAAACTTGGCGTAAGCCACCAGTTGAGGCTGGGAACTTTACGTCCTTCGTTGCTTTAAAAAAGCATTTAAAATCAATTGCAGTTTTGCACTGAAACGATGTGTGCATAAGACTTAGTAAGGGTTAATTCCCTTCCGTGCATTGTAATGGTGAACCACTTTGGGCTTTTTCACTAAGTTGCCTGTGGGTGAGCCAGAATTTGTTTTATCCAAATGCCTGTCTTTTTCATTTTGAGCAGGGATGGAAGTCTGTTGTTTCCACTCACTGTAAGGATGATGCAAAAAATGCATGGAGTTTTGGGGGCAGAAAACATCCCCAGCATTTGTTTTAGTACTCGTCAGAATGTTATTAAGTCATCTGCCATTGTATTTCTTGTTCTGTAGGGCGAGTGACCAAAACAAAAGATGGACATGAAGTCAGGACGTGTAAGGTGGCTGATAAAACTGGCAGCATCAACATATCGGTGTGGGATGATGTGGGAAGTCTGATTCAGGCTGGAGATATCATCCGATTGACCAGGGGGTACCTCGCTTTGTTTCACAAATGCCTGATAAATGTGCAGCAAACAATTTTTGAAAATAATTCTTGGGACGTGAGGTTCACTAACTGGCCACGAGCAGCATTTATTGCCCATTCCTAATTGACCTTGAGAAGATGGTGGTGAGCTGCCTTCTTGAACCAATGGTGTTCATGAGGTGTAGGTAGACCCATACAATGCTGTTAGGGAAGGAATTCCAGGACTTTGTCCCAGGGACACTGAAAGAATGGCAATGTATTTCCAAGTCAGGATGGCCTCTGTCTTGGAACTTGAGGATGATGATCCCATGTTTCTGCTGCCCTTGTCCTTCTGGGTAATAGAGGTAGCAGGTTTGGAAGGTGCTGCTATCCTCCAATGAATGTGAACACATTAAGTACTGCAAGTGTTACCCCCTCCTCCTTGACTAGGAGACCCCCTTCTAGCTCACTCCTATTCCAGTTTCTATTTCTTGTCTGGATTTGGAGGATAGATGCAAGGCAGCATTTACTGTTGATTCCTGGTTGACCTGAGATAGCGGCAAGAATTGTTAAGATGGCTATTATTTGTGTTGAGTCTGGACTCTGACCATTGAGCCATTGCAGGCAAGTATGTTCCTGTTCTCAAATGACACCTGTACCAGCACTTTCCAACAGGATTTGTTGGTTACAGAGATCCCTGATCAAAACCCCTACACCGTCTCTAACCCAGGCATTCTGAAGCTAGGTGTAGTACCCCCTACATCACCCAAAATGAATAAGAACAGACCTAGGAATGTACTGATCCATGTGGCTTTGTGCTGTGGTATGCTCAACTGTGCCTGGGGCCAAGCTATATGCACTACAGAGTCATACAG
Source organism: Stegostoma tigrinum (assembly GCF_030684315.1). Lineage (NCBI taxonomy): Eukaryota > Metazoa > Chordata > Chondrichthyes > Orectolobiformes > Stegostomatidae > Stegostoma > Stegostoma tigrinum. The sequence goes on from NC_081404.1 coordinate 19,254,090, forward strand.
TCCTTCGGCCCATTGTGTCCATTTGGTCATCAGGCACCTGTCTACTCCAAACCCATGTTCTAAAACTTGGCTTGTATTTTTGTATGTTATGGTATTTCAATTAATCATTTAAATATTGGAATGTTAAGACAGTTCCCATCTGTACCACTCTTTCAAGCAGAGAGTTCCAGATACCCACCACCACCTAGGTTTTACAAAAATCCTTTTTACCCATCCAAACCTTTTGGTCTTTACCTTAAAACAGCGCTATCTGGTTATTGACCCTTCTACTAAGGGAAAAACCTTTCCCCTATCTACCTTGTCCATGCCCATGTAACTTTGTATACCTCAATCAGTCGAATGTCCTCAGCTTTCTGAGACCAATTAAAATAGTAACAGGAGTAGGCCGTTTGGCCCCATGAGCCTGTTTTGCCATTCAGTAGGATTGTGCTGATCTGACATTCCTCATGTTCACTTTCCTGCCCTGTCCCCCTGGATTCCTTCACTGATCAAGAATCTATCTGTCTCAGCCTTAAATATACACAAGGACTCTTTTCCCCCACAGCTCTCTGTGGCAAGGAGTTCCAATAAAATGATATCTTTGCTTAAATAAGGAGACCAAAACTGCTTACGGTACTCTAGATGCAGTCTCACCAGCACCTTGTACAGTTGAAGTAATACTCTCCTGCTTCTATACTCCAAACCCCTTGAAATAAGGGCCAACATTCCATTAACCTTCCTGATTATCTGCTGTCCTCTGCATGCTGGCTTTGTGTTTCTTGTACAAGTAACCCCAAGTCCCTTTGTATTGCAGCTTTCTGCAGTTTTCCTCCATTCTGTGCTCTAGGGAAAGCAACCCCATCCTGGTGATTTCACAAGCTTCTAAATCTCCCCTCCCCCTACCGCATCCCAAAACCAGCCCAGCTCGTCCCCGCCTCCCTAACCTGTTGCTCCTCTCACCTATTCCCCCACCTCAAGCTGCACCTCCATTTCCTACCTACTAACCTCATCCTGCCCCTTTGACCTGTCCGTCCTCCCTGGACTGACCTATGTCCTCCGTACCTCCCCAACTACACTCGCCTCTACTGGCTCCATCCCTGCCTTTTTGACCTGTCTGTCTCCTCTCCAACTATCTTCTCCTCTATCCATCTTTGATCCACCTCCCCCTCTCTCCCTATTTATTTCAGAACTCCCTTCCCCCTCCCCCGTTTCTGAAGAAGGATCTAGGCCAGAAACGTCAGCTTTCCTGTTCCTCTGATGCTGCCTGGCCTGCTGTGTTCATCCAGCTCTACGCCTTGTTATCTCAGATTCTCCAGCATCTGCAGTTCCTATTATCCCATCCTGGTGAATCTCCTCTGCACTGTCTAATGCACTCACCTCCTTCCTATAGTGTGGGACACAGCAAGGATTGAATATTTTGAGTCAAGAACAATTTTTGTTCTACGTAATGTATGATGGAATGACTCAAAACTCCTGCTTTCTCCTTAATTTGTGTGTTGCCTACAAAGCTATTCAGCCATCAAGTTAATGCCGACTCTCTATAGAGCAATCTAGTCAGTCTCCGTTCCATTCCACCACCAATCCCTCTCATGACTCTGACTTCATTGCTCCTGCAAAACTTATTTCTTTCCTTTTTGAATCATTCATTGCCTCTGCTTCCACCCCCTCTTAGGCAGGAACGTCCTGGTCACTGCTACTTGCTGCATACAGAATTTCTTTGTCGTGGAATCCTCCCAATCTCCAAACTAAATCTCTTGCCTGAAATCTTAAATCTGTGCTTCTCGGTCCTTGTATCATTAGACAATAACAGCACCTTCTTTTTACTCTACCTCATTTTAACCTGTCCCGACCTCCTCTACCTTGAGAACAATCCCAGCTTCTCTTACCTGACCATATCACTAAAATCCCCTCTGGGAATATCTGTGAACAATGGTTGCTCAGTGAAATGGCACATAAATCAACTGGTGTGAGTGAGGCCAAACATAAACTGGAGGCACAACACCCGATATTTCACTTTGGCTTTAACTTCACCACGTTCAAATAGATTCCACCCCAGCCTCATCCTATGTCCAGCCCTCCCACTCCTGACCAGACCTAGCCTGCCCATCTTCCTACTCCCCTATCTGTTCCACCCTTTCCATTGACCAGTCACAATAACCCCCTTACCTGCATCCACTATCACTATCCCATCTACCCTTCCCTCAACCCCCACCCCCTCCCTCTATTTCTGGGCTCCCCTCCCCATCCCCAGTTGACTTTCCTGCTCCTCGGATGCTGTCTGACCTGCTGTGCTTTTCCAGCTTCACATTTTTAAATTCTGGCTTCCAGCATCTGCAGTCCTTGCTGTCTCCAAGAAAATTTGCCTGTTGGTGTTGGTTCTCTTATTCCTCAAAATGTAGGTGTTCTTGCTTGATGATCATCGCTCCAGTGTAAAGGTGACTATGTACTTTGGAAGTTCTTGATAGTTGAGTGTTTCACCTTCGCTCATCAGTGCCCTTCCCTCCTCTTCCGTTGTTACATTTGGTTGTTTCTTGAATGCTCCCAGGGGTTTTTGCCTGTACAATAATACCTAGGGAAAATATTCCCAGACATTTTCAAGTCCAAGGCACGATTCCCTCCTTTTCAAACAAAGTTCTGAAGAAGAGTCACCAGACTCGAAATATTAGGTCTGCTTTCTCTCCACAGATGCTGCCAGACCTGCTGGATTTCTTCAGCAGTTTTTGATTGTTTCAGATTTTCACCATCCACTGTTTTATTTTGCTTTATTCCCTCCTTTCAGTCTCCCCTCAAAGGTGAAAGAACAGTGCGCAGCACTGCTGTCCTTATAATTTAGCTGTAGTCTCCCCACCCCTGTGCTGTCAGCATGCGCCATTCAGAGCCCTCTGGTGGTGAAAGAAAATATTGTTCCGTCTTTGCAGGTATGCCTCAATTTGGAAAGGATGTCTGACGCTCTACACAGGGAGAGGAGGGGACCTTCAGAAAGTTGGAGAGTAAGTTCTGTGCCTTGATGCTGGATGTGTGAACAGCTATTGTAAGCAGGGTTTGCTGCCTTGGATCGAACAATTTGGAGAGGCTTTCAGAAGTTTCAGCAGTGTGGACATCTGTTGGCACTTCATTCTGGTGTGAATGGGAGTGGTTAGAAGGGGAGAGATCCATGGAAGACCGGCTGGGGATTGGGAGTGAGCCCAGGTAAGAAAGGGGGCAGGGAGAGGCAGTTAGGAGCAGGTAAGGCCTGCAGATTTCTTTCCAAAAAGATGAGATTTACTGTCCAGACCAGAATTTATTTGCCTGTCCCTAAATGCCAGGTAGCAGTTAAGATTGCTGTGGGGTCTGGAGTCACATACAGGCCAAACGAGGGCAATTTTCGTCCCTAAAGAACATTAGTGAACCAGGTGGGTTTTTCTGACAATCGATAACAGTCATGATTGGTTCCAAATTGTTTTTTATACTGAATTCAAATTCCACTGTCTACTGTGGCAGGTTTCGAACCCAGGTCCCCAAAACATAGAGCCATAGCTTTGTACAGCATGGAAACAGACCCTTCAGTCCAACTCATCCATGCTGACCCGATGTCCTAAATTAATCCAATCCCATTTACCGCCATTTGGCTCATAGCCCTATAAACCTATCCTATACATATGCCTATCCAGATGCCTTTTAAATGTTGTAATTGCACCAGCCTCCTCCACTTGCTCTGGCAGCTCGTTCCATACACGCACCACCCTCTGTGTGAAAAGGTTACCTCCTCAGGTCCCTTTTAAATCTTTCCCATCTCACCTTAAACCTATGCTCTCTAGTTTTGGACCCCCCCCCCCTTGTCTATTCACCCTATTCTCATGATTTTACAAACCTCCTAGGTCACCCCTCAGCCTCTGACCCTCCAGGGAAAATAGCCCCAGTCTATTCAACTCCTCCTCATAGCTAGAACACTCCAACCCCGGCAGCATCCTTGTAAACCTTTTCTGAACCCTTTCAAGTTTCACAACATCCTTCCTACAGCAGGGAGACGAGAACTGAATGCAGGTATTCCAAAAGTGGCCTCACCAATGTCCTGTACAGCCACAACATGACGCTCCCAACTCCTATACTCAATGCACTGGCCAATAAAGGCAAGCATACCAAATAACTTCACTATCCTACTTTCAATGAGCTGTGAACCTGCACTCCCAAGGTCTCTTTGTTCAGCAGCGTTAAGTGTATAAGTCCTGTTCTGATTTGGCGTTCCAAAATGCAGCATCTTACATTTATCTAAATTAAACTCCATCTGCCGTTCCTCGACCCCATTGGCCCACCTGATTCAAGGTCCCTTTGTGCTCTGAGGTAACCTTTACCATCCACTACACCTCCAATGAACCTGGGTCTCTGGATTAATAATCTAGTGATGACACCAGGAGGCCATCGCCTCCCCCTATCCCTCTTGCTGCCATGTTAAAATTTCACATCATGTCCCCACACCATTAGCCTGGCTGTCTGGATTATCAGACCCAAAGACATTACTGTCTGCTTCCTATCTGTGATCATGCAGCCACTTTTGCAGACGTCTTTATCACTGTAAGGGAGTTCTTGTTTGTGTAAAGCAAAATGGTGTCACATACAGATGAAAAGCTTTCCCAAACTTTGCAGATCAGGGTTCGCTTTGGAGGCTCACTCATAGTCATAGAGGTTTATAGCCTGGTAACAGGCCCTTCGGCCCATCTTGCCTGTGCTGTCCATTTTCACAATTAATCTCATCCCATTTGCCTGCATTTAGCCTATATTCCTCCATACCTATCTGTCTAAATGTTTCTTAAATGATGAAATTATACTCGCTTCCACCACTACCTCTGGCAGCCTGTTCCAGGCACTCCTCATCCTCTGTGTGAACAAAATTGCCCCTCTGGACCCTTTTGCATCCCTCCCCTCTCACTTTAAACCTATGCCCCCTAATTTTAGATTCCCCTATCATGGGGAAAAGCTGTCAGCTATTTATCTGTGCACCTCATGATTGTATAGACCTTGTTAAGGTCAGTCCTTGGTCTCCTACGCTCCAGTGGGGGGAAAAAAGTCCCAGCCCAACCAGCCTATCCTTTTAACTCAAACTCATCAGAGTCCAGGTATCCAAGAAGTCACTGCTTCTTCGGAGGTTACGCACAAAGGTGCTGATGGTGGGTGACTGGCCTGTAGTACTGTGTAAAACATTGGTTAGGCACAGGTAAACTATTGTGTGTTATTCGGGTATCCACGTTATAGCAGGGAAGTGATTGCACTGGAGAGGATGTAGAGGACATGTTGCCTGGGCTTGAGAATTTCCATGATGGAGAGAAATTGGATAGAATGTGGTTGTTTTCCTTGGAGCAGAGGAAACTGAGAAGGGATGTGATTAAGATGTGTAAATTGATAGAAGAATCAATGAACGAGGAGGGAGGGGTTGAATAGATTGAAGGTGAGGGGCAGAAGGTTTGGAGGTGAGTGTGAGGGTTTGTTATTCACCCGGAAAGTGGGGAGTCTGGAACTCGCTGTGAGGGTGGTACAGGCGGGAACACTTCAGAACATTGAAGTGTTTAGACGGGTGCTCACCAACAAGGCAATGGGGCCAAGAGCTAGGAAAGGGGGATTAGGATAGTCAGGTGGTTTGTTTGACTAGTGTGGACTCAATGGGCCGAAGGGCCTTTTTCTCATCCTGTAGACCTCTCTCTAATTGCTCTTTTCTCATGCAGGGTAAGCATGGGAAGTGTCTATTGCACATGATAAAACAGGTCTGTAAGTTGAACACCCCTCCATTGCCCTCCCCTTTCAGACCAGGTTGTTGCACATGTTTAATCTGGTGTCAGCCCTTGCCGTCAGGGATTGCATCTCCACGTGGATTTAGTGCAAGATTCCCTTCTGTGGTCACGTGCCAGTTTTTTCACTTTTTTTCCTCACTAGCGGCCAGCTGATTGGAAATTGAGGCCTACTTTATCGGGGTCATTGCAAAGGTTAAAGATTTTACTCAGAATTCCCCAATGGACCTACCTTTGAGGCACAGGTTGCTTGCTTTTGTCAAAAAAAAGCACGGACCAGATTTCTGTACCTAACGAGGATTGCTATTTAGAGTCTTACAGCATGGAAACAGACCCTTGGGCCACACCAGTCCATGCTGACCATAATCCCAAACTAAACCAGTCCTACTTGCCTGCATTTGGCCTAAATCTCTCCAAACCTTTCATGTATCTGTCCAAATGTCTTTTAAATGTTCCAACTATACCGGTATCCACCACTTTCTTGCACAGCTCATTGCACACTCGAACCACTCTGTCTGTCTGAAAAATTTACCCCTTATGTCCTTCTTACAAAATTTCTCCTCTCATCTTAAAAATATGCCCCCATAGTTTTGAGCTCCCCCACCCTAGGGAAAAGACCCTTGTCATTTCACCTTATCTATGCCGTTCATGATTTTATAACCCTCTGTAAGGCCACCCCTCAACCTCTTTCACGTCAGTAAATAAAGCCCCAGCCACCTCTTATAACTCAAACCCTCCAGTCCTGGCAACATGCTGGTAAATATAGTGGAGGCAAAGGCCTAGTGGTATTATCACTGGACTGTTAATCCAGAGATCCAGCTGATGTTCTGAGAGTTTGGGTTCAAATCTTGCCAGGGCAGATGGTGGAATTTGAAATCAATAAAAATATCTGGAATTAAGAATCTAATGATGACTCTGAATCCATTGTCGATCGTTGGAAAAACCCATCTGGTTCACTAATGTCCTTTAGGGAAGGAAACAGCCAGACCAGATAAGGATGGCATACATGTGGCACCAGACCTAGAGCAATGTGGTTGACTCTTAACTGCCCTCTGGGCAATAAACGCTGGTCTAGTTGGTGGTGCCCTCATCCCGTAAATGAATAAAGGGGAGGAAAAATATTCCTGAAACCTGTCCAATTTAATAGTACCCGTCCTATAACTGGATGACCAGAACTCTGCACGGTATTCCAGAAGAGGTCTCCCCAGTGTCCTGTACAGCCTCAACGTGACGTCCCAGCTCCTAAACTCAAAGGCCTGAGCAATGAAGGCAAGTGCGCTAAATGCCTTCTTAACCATCCTATCTACATGTGATGCAAACTTCAAATAACCATGTCCCTGAACCCCTAGGGCTCAATGTTTGACAACACTACCCAGAGCCCTACAACTACCAAATAAGTTCTGCCCATATTTGTTTTGCCAAAATGCTATTTATCACAATTAATTAGATTTTGATTCCAGGTAAACAATTGTGAGCCATCGGTGTACAGCTCCTTAAAACTCTAATCCCCTTCTAAAGGTAAATTGCCATAGTCCCAGAGGAATCTCAGGGATACTCTTGTTAAAGAGAGAGAGAGAGAGAGAGACACAGACAAACAGACAGACGGACGGATGGATGACTGGTGGTGAGCTTAAACTGACGGTCACCATACCTCAGACAAGAGGTGAGATTATGAAGGTGGGACTTTGATGGTAGCCTCCCATGGTTCAGGAATTGACTTGCTGTTGGCGTCACTGTGTCAACTAACCCTTCAGCTAATTGAGCTAGCCCTGGCTCTTTCTTTTTCGTGCCCCACCCCCTCCTGCCTACCCAAACCAACTTTATACATGCCTGCACACACACACACCAGCCCTGCTAGAATGCCAAGGGAGTGCGGCAAGGTCAGAAGAGCCATCCTTCGGATGAAAGGTAAAATGCTTGTGACCTCTGGTATAGGGCAGGCGCAAGAATATCTCCTTGTCCTTTCTTGAAGGTCTCCCCACTGTTCAATTTGCGGTTTATCCCTTGACGGGCTGTTATCGCATGGCTGTGTGTGTGGGATCTTGCTGTGCGCAAATGGCTGCTGCGTTTCCCCACTTTATAACAGTCGCTGTGCTGCACTTGGTGGCTGTGAAGCAGATTGAGAATGTCCTGAGCTTGTGTGAGGCACTACAAAAGCACAGGTTTTGTCTTTTCTTTGTCCTGCGTTTTGTATGTGTGAGAGTTTGTGGATGATACCAAGTTGGGTAGGTGGGTGAACAGTGATGAGGAAACAGAGATCCTTTTGCATGATCTGAACAAGTTGTGAGTGGGCAAATCAATGGCAGATGCAATTTAATTTGGATAAATGGCAGATTACACCTGAATGGCTGTAAACTGGGAGAGTGGAGTGTGCATTGGGACCTGGGTGTCCTTGTGCACCAGTTGCTTAAGCATGCACGCAGTAAAGAACGCAAATGGTATGTTGGCCTTCATTGTGAGTGGTTTTGAATACGGGAGCAGGGATGTGTTTTTGCAGTTACTACAAGGCCTTGGTGAGTCCACACCTAGAATGTTGTGCATTTTCCTTCTCCTTTCCTGAGGAAGGATGTTCTTGCTCTTGGGAGTGCAGCAAAGGTTTACCAGGCTAATGCCTGGTATGGTGGGTCTGACGTACAAGAAGAGATTGACTGGGTTGGGACTATTTTCACTAGAGTGCAGATGAATGGAGGGGTGGAATCTGATAGACTTATAAAATTCTAACAGGACTGAATAGGGTAGATACAGGGAGGATGTTCCCGATGGTGGGTGTATCCAGAACCAGCGGTCACAGTATGAGCATTTGGGGAAGACCATTTTAGGATGGAAATGAGAAGACATTTCTTTACCCAAAGAGTGGTGAGCCTGTGGGATTCATTACCACAGGAAGTAGTTGATGATAAAACATTGAATGTATTCCAGAGGTGACTACATGTAGCGCTTTGGGCAAATGGGATCAAAGGTTATGGGGAGAAAGCAGGATTAGGCTATTGAATTGGACAATCAGCCATGATTGTGAAGAATGGTGGAGCAGGCTCGAACGGCCGAATGGCCACCACCTACTCCTATCGTCTATGTTTTTCTGTCAACTTGCATCAACTTTGAAGCTTTTAGTTTCCTGACACGTGCTGTCACACTGCCTGCTTCTTACCTCCAACTTCTGCCTTGGGCTGAAAATTGTCAGATGGGCTGTGAATATTTCGGCAGAGAGAAATTAAAAAAAAAAGCACGTTGTCTAAATGGTGAGAGGGTGCAGAGCCTGGAGATGCAGAGGGATCTGGGTGTCATTGTGCATTAATCGCAGAAGGCTAATATGCAGGTGCAACAAGTAATCAGGAAAACTAGTGGATTGTTATCTTGTGTTGAGGGGAATTGAATGCAAGAGTAGGGATGTTATGCTTCAGTTACTACAGGGGAATTGGCGAGACCACATCTAGAGTACTGTGTACAGTACTAGTCACTGTACTTACGGAAAGATGTTAATACAGTGGAATCAATTCAGACAAGGTTCAGTAGCCTAATCCCTGGAATGAACTGAATGTCTTGAGGCTATGTCTGTATACTGCAGATTTTAGACAGTTGGAGGTGACTTAATTGAAACAGATAAGATCCTGAGGAGATCAGGTGGATGTGGAAAAGGGTGTTTCCTCTTCTGGTAGAATCTTAAACTGGGGTTCATAGTTTAAAAATAAGGAAGAGCCTATTTAAAACAGAGAAGAGGAAACTTGTTTTTCTATCAGAGTAGAGTGTCTTTGGAGTTCCCTTCAGTTAGGCCACTTTTTTGGAATACTGTGTTCAATTCTGGTCTCCTTGTTGTAGGAAAGATGCTGTTAAGCTTGAAAGAGTTCAGAAAAGATTTACAAGAATGTTGTTGGGGTTGGAGCCCTCCTGTAGGGAGAGGATGAATAGGCTGGGGCTACTTTCCATGGAGAGCGGCGACCTTTATAGAGATTTATAAAACCATGAGGAGCATGGACAGGATGAGTAGCCAAGGTCTTTTACCTGGGGTAGAGGAGTCCAAAACTACGGGGCACAGGTTTAAGGTGAGAGGGGAATGATTTAAAAGGGACCTGAGGGGCAAAGTTTTCAGAGGATGGTGCATGTATGGAACAAGCTGCCAGAGGAACTGGTAGATGCAGGTACAATGGAACATGAATAGGAAGGATTTAGAGGGATATGAGCCAAATGGGTTTAGATTAATTTAGGATGTCTGATTGGCATGGATGAGTTAGACCAAAGGATCTGCTTCTGGACTGTACAACTCTGACTGTGGGTGCAGGAAACTTGAGTGTTTTTAAGGCAGAGATAATTAGATTCTTGATCAGCAATGGAATGAAAGATTATTGTGGTATTTGCAGGAGTGTCGGGTTGAGGTTAAAATCAGATCAACCACGAGCTTATTAAATGCTGGATTAATCTCAAAGGGCTGATTGGCCTCCTTTGGTTCCTTGCTCGAACATTTATCAGTTGGGTATGTGTTGTGCAAGCAGCAGGAGGTTACTGAGATGTGCAACCACTTCTGTGTTCCGTTTCAGGTTTTGTATGCAGTATTCAGAAGTGCCGAATTTCAGTGACCCCAACCCTGAGTACATGTCCCAGGCATCTTCGCAAAACAAACCTGTAAGTCTGACACCCCGCATCACCCTCCCCTTTCAGACCAGGTTGTTGCTGATGTTTTTATCTGGTGCCAGCCTTGACCTGTCAGAGATTTATACCACCACCTACAGAGGTGTGATAACAAGGTTCATTTCTGTGATTGCTTGCCGGTTTGCTCACTTTTCTCGAGGCACTGACTTGGTAATGCGTTACTAGGGTCCAGCCGTTGGAAATCAAGCCCTGCCTATTATTATGTTGCTGTGATCTAGGGAGAAGAAAAAAACATGGGTGTTATGGATGGAAGGGAAACTGACAAAGCAGTTCAGTGCTCCCTGGTCACAGGATGTGCTGAGATGATTCTTGTGCTGATCCAGATGCTCCTCCTTAGTCTTCTTTCTCCAGATGCTTCTGCTGGCTCGCAGGCTGCACAGGGTGGCTGCTTCACACTTACCAAAGGTCTCTCGACTTACTCATTAAAACTCACAGCTTGCAACAACTGCTGAAGGAAAAATAAACTGGTTTTCTAAAGGCTGGAAGTAGCTTTTACTGTAGAGAACAGAGAGCCCACTGACGCGGGGGAGGGGGGGGTCTCTTGCTTGTTCACAGCCACAGACTTTTCACTTACTTCGGAACCAATCACATAACTGTTGGCAGGCAGAAGGCCTTTTCCACTGATAACTGGTCACTAGCCCACAGATCAAGATTAATGAATCTGTGAAATTCTCTACCGCACAAAGCCGTGGAGGTCAAGTTTCTGAATATAACGAAGAAAGAGTCAGATACATTTTAAAATATTTTCTAAAGAAATCAAGGGGTATGGGGAGACAGGGGATCAGCCCCATGATCATACTGAACGGGAGAACGAGTTTGAAAGGACCCTGCGCCTGGTTCCTATGTTTTGATCTGCTGCTTGTCGCTGCCTGGATCTCTGTTAGTACCCACCTTTGGCTCCAGCTCGTCTGCGGCGTCTCCTGCTTGCTGCTGTGTAAATAGTGCCCACGATGAGCGTCTGGATTCTTGCGTTTTGGGGAAGAAAACATGGGGTAATCTTGGGTTTTACAGAAAGAAAACTAGGTGATGAATAAACACGGTAAAATGTTTTTGAAAACCTAGTGGTCTCTATGATTTTTTGTTTTTTGGCTGAGTTCTGGGTCCATGGGCAATTCACCGCAAACCCGCTTTCACACCCAAATCTGGGACTCGGCACCTTATCCCAGCAGAGGCTGCCACTGATCTGGTGGGGAGCCCAGGGCTCGGTGCAGCGGTGGTGAAGCTTTCTGGATAAGGCCAACACAGGTTGGGAAGGCTACCAGGACTTGGTAGGGAGCAGGGACAGAGTGAGAGCAAGAGGGCAAAACTCTTATTGGTCCCTCTCAGCCATCTGTCTGCTTGCCTCTCGGTGCTTTCAATGGGATTTCTGCAGCAGCTCCACTGTAACCAGGGTGAGGAGGTAGTTTTCATGTTGGATGAGTCTGCTGAGCGTCTGTGCCCTAGAATCATAGATTCATACAGCATGGGAACAGACCTTTCAGTCCAACTTAGCCATGTCAAACACGTTTCCCAAACTGAACTGGTCTTATTTGCCTGAGTTTGGCCCATATCCCGCAAAACATTTCCTATTCATGTGCCTGGTCTTTTCAATGATGAGGTTGACTCTGCCTCTACCACTTCTTCTGGCAGCTCGTTCCGCGCACACACCACCCTCTGTGTGGAAAAGGTTGCCCCTCAGATCCCTTTTAAATTCTGCCCCCCCCCCCCCCCCCCCCCCCCCCCAACAACTTTAAATCTGTGCCCCTCTAGTTTTGGTCACAAATCGCACAACACCAGGTCATAGTCCAACAGGCTTATTCAGAAACTCAAGTTTTCGGGGCCTTGCTCCTCCACCAGGTGTTAGTGAGATAGTATCAGAGACAGAATTTATAAGTAAAATATCAAAGGATCACCCCACTGATGGGGCTATTCACCCTATCTATGCCACTCAAGATTTTATAAACCTTCAAGATCACTCCTCAGCATCCTATCCTCCAAAGAAAAATGTCCTGGCCTCTCCTTATAACTCAACCCCCCCCCCACCCCCCCCAAGACTTGGTAACATCCTTGTCTTTTTTTGCATCCTTCCTATAGCTTGGAGATCAGAATTGTGCGCAGTATTCCAAATGCAGCCTTTCAGTGTTTTGTACAGCCATGACATGACATCCTAATTCCTGTGCTCAGTGCTCTGACGGATGAAGACAAGTGTGCCAACACCTTGTCTACTACTTTCAGGGAATGATGTTCCTGCGCCCACAGGCCTGTCTGGTCAATTACACCCCCAGGGCCCTACCGATAAGTATGCAAGTCCTGCCCTGGTTCATTTTACCAAAATGCAACACCCCGCTTCTATCTGAATTAGCTCCATCTGCTGCTCCTCGATTTGTGAGGACAGTAAGGTCTGTAATGATTTGGGGATGGAGGGGAGCAGTGGCTTGCTGGCAGGCTAGGTGGTTGGGGGAGAAATCCAGGGGGTGGGTGGAAGGGAATTTGCAATCGCTCATTGGGCACGTTTGCTCCTGATCTGGCCAGTTAACACTATGTGCTTTTTTTTTCCCCCTCTCTCGTTTAAGACCCTGACTGAACAAGGTAGCTCTTCCACGGCTGGCCTGGTGACATCTTTGCCCTCTGTGACCTCTGGTGAGTACCTCTGATAGAGAGCACACTGTATGCCACTCTGTTGGGGGAGCGCTGGGGGGTCAGCACAGCACTGAGAGAGAGCACAGTGTCAGAGGAACCATCTTTCAGATCAGGAATTGACCCTTGTCCCCACAGTTGGAGGTCCAACTAGTTGGAAGAAGACCAAAGGGGTGAAGGTGTTTTCTCCCTTCTGCCCCTGCCACCCACACCACCACCACCAGCAGGGGCTTGAGGCCCATTACTGACCTCTCCATCTGCACCACTGAAACAGAGATTAGTAGGCTGTGCAGTAAGTCTCTGCTTGAGGCTAGAAGTTTGCTTCGTGGAAATTGGCTGAGGCGTTTCCTGTATCGCATCAGGCCATGAAGCCTGAGAGGTGCTACAGAAATGCGGTCGGTCTTCTGATTTGTGCCGGTCCAAAGTACTTCTGGCCCCTCCTCCCCTGCAACACCACCACCAAAAGGTGACTTTAGACTTCACCAGTTTACTCGGCCAACTCGAAACGGAGGACAGATGCCTCCATCATATGGACTGGCAGAGTAGGCTACAAGGGGCTGAATGGCCTAATCCTGGTCCTGTTTCCTGTGCATGATTGATGGTTAGTGCTGGGGGGGGTGGAGACAGCTTATGAATTTTACAGTCCAGCAGCTTTGTGCGTTACTTAAGTGCGACAATTGTATACATCCATAAAGTGGAAGTTAACACTTTATTCTATCATCTGGGAATGTCATGACGGCCTGAATTTTGCCTCCCCAACCCCGATCCAGGTAACGATAGCTTCAATGCCGCCAGCTCAGTTGGAGCCCCCCTTGGTGCAGTGAATCACACAGCGCCCGGAGGAGGAAGAGGGAATGGGCGTGTCCCAGGAGGTAACCAAGCCATGAACATGCCAGGACCCACGTTAACAAACTCCACCAGCACCACCCCAGGCACTGCCAGCCTGAGCAATGGGAGAGATCAGAGACGTGTGCCCAAACGATGAGTGTTCTTCCCTCTGTTCTTCACCCCCCACCACCCCAACCCCACCATCAATCTCCCGGCATGTTCTGACTTTGTGAAGCCCCTTCCCGAAAATCCACAGGAAAATGATATTGAAGTGGGATTGGTTCTTTATCCTCGTTCTTGGTCGTGCTCCCCCCCCCCCCCCCCCCCCCCACCCACTTCACTCACGCACTGACTTGCTGTCTCTTTCTCCCCACCCCCCCCTTGCTGGTGACTCGTGCGCTCTCTCTTCCCCCCCCCCCCCCACACTGACTCGTGCACTCTCTCTTTCCCCCCCACCCCTCGTGCTGGACAAATCCTGTCATTCCCTGTCCCTGATGACATCCACCCATGACCCCACCTCCAAAAGAAATGAAAGGGCTCCTTTTAATTCCCACCCTGGGGCATTTGGAATATTGGGAATCGCTAGGATGCAGGGTTGCTTCAGTATTCTCTTGAGACCCCGGTACCCACACTCGTGACTGGAACTGAGCTGCTCCTGCCGCCCTTTCAATGTCTTAGAGCGCCCTCACTGTACCTCACAGCATCCTCGTGGTTCCCATAAGATGTAGGGGTAGAATGAGTCTATTCAGCCCTTCGTGGCCTGCTCCGTTCGATTGTGGCTGATATGTTTCTCAACTCTTCACCCAATCCGTCTCCTGCCTTTCACATGCCCTTGAAGTCCCTCCCAAGTGCTGCTGATGCTTGGTCTTCAGTTCTAGATGCCTGTTTCACTGCAGGGTGCCTGATGGTCAAGTTCGATCCCTTCCCCTGTTGCATGCTCTCGTGAGATTTCTCACACCCGCATCCTCGTTCTCTCTAATCCTCTCACACGCTCTCACTCTGCCTCTGCAAACTTCCAGCTACAACCCCCCACCTCCCTGTCAGCAAACTTGGCATGCAAGACATTGACTGACATCCCATGCCCCCCCCCCCCCCCACCCCCCTCCCCAGCTCCGGGCATGTACGAAGTCAGGACTCAGATCGTTGCAGCCGAGGAGCCTGTTCCGTGGGGAGAAATGCTAGAAATTCTTAACGTCAAGAATATATTTCATTGACCTGTCCAGTTGCATTATGGCACAAGTCTGGAGTAGGTGGGACCTGAACCCGACCACCCTCACCCAGAGATAGGATGCTGCCGTAAATGCTAGTTCTCCCAGTAGTCTAGCTCTTGTAATTTATTGCATTCCACACTCAGCAAAGTTCAGTTTGGTGCCTCGGACCTCACTTCTGGACAAGTCTCCATCAGGTGGGCTGTCCCAATAGCTATTTCAGGTTCAAAATACTCTGCCCTGACACCTGTGGGCGGCTTTACTTCGCAATTTCGTTTTGTGTAGCCAGCGTGCACTGGAGCGAAATCAGTGTTTGATGTTTGCCTACTTTGAAAGCTAGCCCAGTACACGCACGTAGACACATGCACGCGCTCACAGCTCTCACACGTGCATGCGCCTAGGCACAGGGAGACACAGGTATACAGAAGCATGCACACAGACGTAGACACAAACAAGTGCATTGACGCACGTATGTGCACAAACGTACATCTGTCAATGCACATGCGTACAAATGCACGCACAGATATGTAAGCACATATGCAAACACAAACACACATGCATGCAAACACGTGCATACATAGACGCATGTACAAGTTCACATGTGAGCCCCAACAAGCAAGTGCACAGATACACTGATGCCTATAGACTCATACAGCATAGAAAATGATCCTGCAGTCAAACCAACACATGCTAACCACCTTCCCAAACTAAACTAGTCTCGCCTGTTTGCATTTGGCCCATATCTCTCCAAACCTTTCCTATTTCATGTATTATCTAAATGCCTTCTAAATGTTGTAATTATACCCACATCCACCACTTCCTCTTTCAGATTGTTCCATACACGAACCACTCTGTGTCAGCCTCCAAATCTTTCTCTTCTCACCCACCCCCACATCCAGTCCTGAAGAAGGGTTATACCCAAAACATTGACTGCTCCTTTCCTCCAGATGCTGCCTGGCCCACTGTGTACTTCCAGCCTTCTGTTTGTCTCTAATCTCAAAATTATGGTGGTTTTGAACTCCCCCACATTGGGGAAATGAACTTTTGCTATTCACCTTATCTATACCCCCCCATGATTTTATAAACCTCCATAAGGCCATGCCTCAACTTCCTATACTCCACTGAAAACGGTTCCAGCTTATCCAGCCTATTTTTATAACCCCAACCCTTAATTCCTGGTGATGTCCTGGTAACTATTTTCTGAACCCTCTCTGGCTAAATAGCAAAAAATGGAAAAAAAACTGCAGATACTAGAAATCAGAAACAAAATCAAAAATAGGAACAGAAATTGATGGAAATGCTCAGCAGGCCCCGCAGCATCTACAGAGTTAACATTTCAGGTCCTGTGACCTTTCCTCAGAACTCAATTTAATCCATCTTAAAATATCCTTCCTGTAACAGGGCGACCAGAACTGGACACAGTGCTCCAGAAGAGGCCTCACCAACATCCTGTACAACCTTAACATGACATCCCAGCTCCTATACTGAATGGTCTGACTAATAAATGCCAAACACCACCTTCACCATCCTGTCTACATGTGAATTTAAAGAAATTTCAAAGAATTATGTACCTGAACCCCTGGGACCACTTGTCTACAACACTAACGAGGGTTTTACCATTAACTGTAACTATCTCATTTTGGTCATTTTACCAAAATGCAATACCTCTCACATTTACCCAAATTAAACTCCACCTGCCACTCTTCAGCCCATTGACCCAATTGATCAAGATCTCTTTGGAATCTTAGATAACCATCTGCATTGTTGACTGTACGACCAATTTTTGTGTCACCCACTAATTTACTGACCATGCTTCATCCGAATACATGGGTACAGACAGACATGCAAGCACGTGCACAGATAAACAGGCCCACACGCACACCAACACGTGCACAAATATATAGATACACCTACAAATACACACATACAAACATGGACCCAGGTGCACAAAAGCACCCCTTTTGAATTGTTTGCAACAGTTATTTTTAAAGCAATTTTTTCTCAAAAATACCCAAGGTTGAAATGTCTTAAAAGACCATTGATGATGGTTTCAGGTTCCCTTAATTGGGATGGTACAGCCTATTAGGGCCTGTTATAATATCAGAGGGCTGCGGGGGAGAAGTAAATGCTCCTGGACTGTTCCATATCTTTGGTTTTTATTAAGCTGCCATTAACTGGGTGATATGGTGCTTGGGGGAGACCAGGCTGAGCTGTCATTCCTCAGTCCCTGTGCTCACACGGAGGTATAGAGCATTACAGCACAGTACAGGCCCTTCAGCCCTCGATGTTGTGCCGACCTGTCATACCGATCTCAAGCCCATCTAACCTACACCATTCCATGTACGTCCATATGCTTATCCAATGACAACTTAAATGTACCTAAAGTTGGCGAATCTACGACCGTTGCAGGCAAAGCGTTCCATTCCCTTACTACTCTCTGAGTAAAGGCACTGGGTTTGGTATCTACCAGTTTGAGATGACAAAGCCTGTGTGAACATGAAAGATACCTCTACCTCCAGAATTTATCTTGTCATGCTGCTGGCCTTCAGGATCTTGCGGTGTGCAGATTGGTTCTGGAAGTTTTACCATGCTGTGTGAGGATCTCATACAAATGATAGCCTTTACTAGACATCAGTTACCGCACCCCCCCCCCCCCCCCCACACAACGGCCCCTACTAGGATGGGGCTGCCTGAAATTTTTTATATATATGTATACCTATATAAAAGATTATGGTTGCATTTTGATATCCCCAATAACCAGCTTCCTTTTGTGTTTCATTTTTGGAAGGGGTGTGTGTATGTGTGTCTTCGGGGGTTAGGGGACAGTGGGTTAGATCAGATTAATGGTGACTGATTGATGATTAATGATCAAATTAGTGATCAAATCGATGACTAGTGATCAAAACTCTCTCTTCTCCCCCCCCTCCCACTTCTCCCCCATCCTCTCTGTCTCCATCTATCCCTTTCTCCCTACTCCTCGCTGTCTCTCTCACACCCCTCCCTTTCTCTCCTCCTTTCTCTGTGCACATCGCTGTATATCTCTCTCTCATTATTCTTCCTTGTTCTCTTTCCCTCCCCCTCTTCATCTTCCTTCTACCTTCTACCCTCCCCCCACACCACCCCCTTCCTCCCCTTTCCCACTCTGCATCTCTCTCTCGTCTCCTGCTTGACCAGCCCTGAGTGGGCATTTCTGGCTGGCGTACACACCCAATTCCTTCCCATTAACCTCATCACCACCACCAAACAAACCATGATCCAGCCTGGAGAAACCAGCCATTGATTCCCACCCACTGGAGGAGCGAACGCGCCAGTCTAACCAACTGATGGTCTGAACTTATATGTGGATTCCCTCAGTCTGGTGCTGGACTGTGGAAGGATCAGTGGGTGTGGAGATGTTTGGGTCTGGTTGACTGAGGAAGGCTGACTGCCGCCTCTGGGATCTTGCTGTGCCTGGAGGTGGTCAAGACATGCTACAGAATACAGACAACCACCCCCCCTCGACCTCCAACCCTTTTCCCTTCTTGGGATCGAGTGCAAGAGGGAGTGATAGCAAGAGTGAGAGTTGTTGTGGACCACGCCAAACCTCCCCCAGACTATTGTTCACAAGATACTCTAGACCCTGACTTTCTTTTTTTAAAGGTAAGTATAAGGTATTGCATTCCAGATGTAATTTGATTGGTCAAACTTCCAGGCTTGAAGCAAAACACACTTTATTCATACATGATAGTTAAAATCCAACAAAAGAAAGAAGAAATTGTAATAACTAACGCTATTGGAAAACTTAACAGAATAATAGATTATTTACATCCCATAAACACACCCTTGGCAAAGGCAAATTCAGTAAAATAGATTGTCTCAGGCAATTCAGTCCGGGAGAAAAAACATCGAGCAAAAACTCTGAGATGGAGAGAGACAAGCAGGGGAAGATGTACTGCAGCTTCCAAACCCTAGCAACTGCTACTGACTAAGTAAAACTAAACATCTTGATTCTGTGGGAAGTGTGACCTCACTCACTCGGGCTGTTTCTATTGTTCCAACTTGTTTTTTAAAAAAAAACCCAAGGCCTCGCAAGCTGTTTATTGGATTGGAGTGGACTGTGTTGCCTCTACCTTTGCATTTCTTCATTAAAGAAAAGGACTAAACACGTGTTAAAGTCATAGTATCATTAATGCTACCACTGCACTGTACCTGTATGACATTTCACTGCCAACGTCAGCCTTGTTTCTCTTGGTGGAGATGTGTGCGTCATGGAATCCATACAGTGTGGAATCAGACTATTTGGCCCATTGAGTCTGTGCTGACTGCTCAATGATCATCCCATCCAGACCCACCACACGCCTATCCCTGTAACCCTGCATTTCCCATGGCTAGTCTACCTAACCTGGACAGTGTGGCTAATTTTGTATGACCAATCCATCCTAACCCGCACATCCCTGGGCACTACGGGACAATTTCCCACGGCCAACCCCACCCTGACCTGCACATCCCTGGACACTACAGGACAATTTAGCATGGCCAACCCCACCCTAACCCGCACATTCCTGGGCACTACGGGACAATTTCCCACTGCCAACCCCACCCTAACCCGCACATTCCTGGGCACTACGGGACAATTTCCCACGGCCAATCCCACCCTAACCTGCACATCCCTGGGCACTACGGGACAATTTCCCACGGCCAACCCCACCCTAACCCGCACATTCCTGGGCACTACGGGACAATTTCCCACGGCCAATCCCACCCTAACCCGCACATCCCTGGATGCAATGGGACAATTTAGCAAGGCCAATCCACCCTGACCTGCACATCTTTGGGCTGCATAAAGAAACTGGAGCATCTGGGGGAACCCCACACAGACGGGGGAAGAACGTGCAAACTCTGCACAGATAGTCACCCAAGGGTGGGATCAAACCCGGGTCTCTGGCGCCATGGGGTAGCAGCACTAACCACCGAGCCATCAGGCTGCCCCCCTGAATCCAGCTGGTTAGCTGCTTTAAAAGATGTTTATCCCCAACCCTGTTGCTTTGGCCTTCAGATGCTGTTAGTAATTCTCAACATATATTCACAAGTGGGCATAAGATGTGTACTTTTAACGTATGTGTCGAAATGATTGAGCCGTGCTTCTATGGCATCATGCCATTTGTAAATAAGTACTGTCAATACATAAATCAGAGGGCTAGAAGTTCTGCAGATTTACTGTGTGGCTTTCTCCCCACCTAAGATTTTTTATAACATCAAATTTCCAGGGTCAGTACGATTTTGCTCATGTGTTGTGTCGCTAACAAAAGCTCTCTTTCAACTTGAGCATTTTGTTATAATCACATTTCTAGCAGGTTCTCTGTCTCTTCCTTTTCCATTTTCTTTTTTCACATTCATTCAAAGGACCTGGGTGTCTCTGGCCAGGTCAATGTTCATTGACCTCAGCTTCTGGTTAAGCCAATAGATCTGGAGGGTGGCTGATTTCTCTCTCCAAAAGAAAGGGTCCAAATACGTGCTAAAACCATAGTATCACTACTACTGCAGTTCCTACTATCTCTGAAACAATTTTAACCCCACTGTGAAGCCTCTTCTAAGGATGCCTACCTTGAAGAAGCTACTCTCCTCTCTCTGGAAAGACCTTCGTGGATCACTCTCCCACTGCATCTCTCTCATAATCTCTTCGGCTGTGAAACTGCTTGACCATATCCTGAAACAAACCAGGTACTACAACCATTTCACCTTTCTTGGTACCTGCTGCAGAACTGGATCATCCCAATGGACTACAGTCCACATTCAGGCCTTCCCAATTTGGCTCCATCCATGACAATGTCTACATTCAGAACATTGAGATCCTTCAGAAGCATTTCTCCCTGCGACTCCTGAAACACACACTCGTAGAAATGCACCAGCATCTCTGGACACTGCAATAAAGCCTACCCCAGCACAGAGCCTCCCTCTCCTGAACTCTCAATTCTACTCAGCTTTATTGGACACAAAAAACCATAAGCACAGTAAACTTACTGGTGCCTACCACCCAAAACGGGCTTCCTCCACCTCCCAAAACCCCAGCTGTACCCTGGACCTTCCTCACATTGTGCCCGCCGCCATTGGGCCATGTGGCCACTGACAGAGCAACCACAGGTAACGTCACATCCTCCGCCACCAGGTACGCCAGTTCCAGGACAGCGAATGCCGTGGACACCGCTGCTGCTGTCACCGCCTACATTTCTGAGGCCAACACCATTGACGCTGAGAACGCACCTACCATCACTGCTGCTGCGGCCTCCTACCCCGCTCCGTCCAGTGTCTATGCGACATAACCCCGCCCACTGCCAATGTAACCCCACCCACTGCTGATGCAACCCCGCCCGCTGCTGACACAGCCGCACCCATTGCTGAAGGAACCCCGCCCACTGCCAACGCACCTCCGCCCAGCAGCTGCAGAGGCACTCGACCCTGCCGGGTCTTCACTATCCCCCCAGACCTCCCCCTTATTGAGGACGAACTTTGTTCCCCTCCACCCAAACATCAGCGAATGCCGCTCATGCTTGGGCATTGCGCAGTTCTTCCTCTGCCTCCACCTCCACGCCTACTTCTTTAACCATGAGCCTAACTCTCCCTCTACTGACCCCTTCTCCTGCCTCCAATGCACCCCCTCCTCCTGGACACCACCCCCAGGCCAGCTACCTTCTCTCGACCTCTTCATCTCTAACTGCCGCTGAGACATCAACCGCCTCAACCTCTCCACCCCTCTCACCCACTCCAACCTCTCCCCCACAGAACGGGCAGCCCTCTGCTCCCTCCACTCCAACCCCAACCTCACCATAAAACCCGCAGACAAGGGAGGCACAGTTGTAGTATGGCGCACTGACCTTTACATTGCCGAGGCCAGGCACGAACTGTCCGACACCTCCTCCTACCGCCCTCTTGATCATGACCCCACCCCTGAGCACCAAACCATCATCACCAATACCATCCACAACCTCATCACCTCAGGGGACCTCTCACCCAGAGCCTCCAACCTCATTGTTCCCCAAACCAGCACCGCCCACTTTATCTCCTTCCCAAAATCCTTGTCGACCCATTGTCTCTGCCTGCTCCTGCCCCACCAAACTCATCTCCACCACCCTGGGCTCCATTTTCTCCCCCTTGGTCAATGAACTCCCTACCTACGTCTGCGACACCACCCACGCCTCCACCTCCTCCAGAACTTCCAATTCTCCGGTCCCCAACACCTCAGTTTCACCATGGACATCCAGTCCCTTAACACCTGCATTCCCCATGCAGATGGCCTAAAGGCCCTCCACTTCTTCCTGTCCTGCAGGCCCGCCCCGTACCCCCGCACCCACACCCTCATCCACTTAGCCAAACTTGTCCTCACCCTCAATAACTTCTCTTTCAATTCCTCCCACTTCCTACAGACAAAGGGGATGGCCATGGGTACCTACATGGGCCCAAGCTTTGCCTTCCTCTTTGTAGGTTACATGGAACAATCCCTCTTCCCATCCTTATCTGCTTCCCAGAGGGACCACTCTCTCCGTGACTCCCTTGCCAGCTCCACGCACCCCTCCAGCCCCACCACCCTCGGCACTTTTCCTTCCAACTGCAGGAAATGCTACGCCTGCCCCTGCACCTCCTCTCTCACTCCCATCCCAGGCCCCAAGACATCCTTCCACATCAAACAGAAGTTCACTTGCACATCTGCTAATATAGTATACTGTATCCGCCGTTCCCATTGTGAACTCCTCTACATTAGGGAAACTAAGCGGAGGCTTGGGGACCACTTTGCAGAACACCTCAGCTCGGTTCGCAACAAACAACTGCACCTCCCAGTCGCAAACCATTTCAACTCCCCCTCCCATTCCTTAGACAACATGTCCATCATGGGCCTCCTGCAGTGCCACAATGATGCCACCCGAAGGTTGCAGGAACAGCAACTCATATTCCACTTGTGAACCCTTCAGCCCAATGGTATCAATGCGGACTTCACCAGCTTCAAAATCTCCCCTTCCCCCACCGCATCCCAAAACCAGCTCAGCTTTGTTCACCCTCCTCCCTAACCTGTCCTTCCTCCCACCTATCTCCTCCTCCCACCTCAAGCCCTATCCCCATCTCCTACCTTCTAACCTCACCACCCCCCCCTACCTTGACCTGTCCGTCCTCCCTGGGCTGACCTATCTCCTCCCTAACTCCCCACCTACACTCACCTTTACTGGCTCCACTCTTTGACCTGTCTGTCTCCTCTTCACCTATCTTCTCCTCTATCTATCTTCTATCCGCCTCCCCCTCTCTCCCTATTTATTTCAGAGCTCCCTTCTCCTCTCCCATTTCTGATAAAGGGTTGAGGCCTGAAACGTCAGCTTTCCTGCTCCTCTGATGCTGCTTGGCCTGCTCTACACCTTGTTATCTGAGATCCTCCATGCATCTGCAGTTCCTACTATCTCTGTCAACATCAGCCATGTTTCTCCAGGTGGAGATGTGTGAGTAAGATGTAACTGAGTAAGTTGTAATCATTTCAAATTTCAAATGCGGTGGGTTTTTCAACCTATTTTTCCCCCAAAAGGATATTACAGCGTTGTTCAGCATGGAGACAAATACTTCAGTCCAACGCATCCATGCTGACCAGATATCCTATTGTGATCTCGTTCCATTTGCCAGTATTTGTCCCAGCCCCCACCCACTTCCTCTGACAGCTCGTTCCACACATGCACCACCCTCTGTGTGAAAATGTTCCCCCCTCAGGTCCCTTTCCCCCTCTCACCTTAAACCTATGCCCCTCTAGTTTTGGACTCTCCCACCCTGGGGAGAAAAGACCTTGTCTATTCATCCAAGCCATGCCCCCTCATGGTTTTATAAACCTCTGTAAGTTCACCTCTGATGCTCCAGAGAAAATAGCCCCCAACTATTCAGCTTCTCTCTATAGATCAGGCCCTCCAACCCTGGCAACATCCTTGTAAATCTTTTCTGTACATTTCAAGCTTCACAGCATCTTTCCTACAGCAGAGAGGCCAGAATTGAGCACAGTTTTCCAAAAGTGTCCCTAATCAATGTCCTGTACAGCCCCAACATGACCCTCCAAATTCCTGTACTCAACACACTGCCATAAAGGCAAGTGTACAAAACACCTTCTTCATCACCCTGTCTACCTGCCTCTCCACTTTCAAGGAGCTAAGAACCTGCAACCCGAAGGTTTCTATTTGTCAACTCTCCCCAGGATCCTATCGTGAAGTGTGTAAGCCCTGCCCTGCCTGCCCCATTGAAATGCAATACGTGGGTTGGCCTATGCTTCTGAATATCTGGGACCAGGAACTGAACTAAACGTACCACCATAAGGGATAAGTAGGCCATTCAGTAGGATCATGGCTGATCCAACGATCCTTACATCCACTTTCCTGCCCTTCCCTCAATTCCCTGATTGATCAGGAAACTATCGATCTCAGCCTTAAGAGTACACAAGGACCATGCCTCGACAGCTCTCCATGGCAAGGAGTTCCAAAGTCCCACAACCCTCTGAGAGAAGAAATCCTTCTTAATTTCAAGATGGGATGGAATTGCCCAGTGTTCAAATTCTCAGCTCTTTTAAAATACCTACAGTGGGGAAAGAAACCATTTGGCCCATCGAGTCTGCAGCACACCTCCAAACAGCATCCCATCCCAGACCTAGCCCCCACCCTTTTCCCTTGCCCCGCATTTCCCCTGGACACTACGGGACAATTTCCCACAGCCAATCCCACCCTAACCTGCACATCCCTGGACACTATGGGACAATTTCCCACGGCCAATCCCACCCTAAACTGCACATCCCTGGGCACTACGGGACAATTTCCTACGGCCAATCCCACCCTAACCTGCACATTCCTGGACACTACGGGACAATTCCCCACGGCCATTCCCACCCTAAACTGCACATCCCTGGGCACTACGGGACAATTTCCCACGGCCAATCCCACCCTAACCTGCACATCCCTGGGCACTACGGGACAATTTCCCACTGCCAATCTCACCCTAACCTGCACATCCATGGGCACTACGGGACAATTTCCCACAGCCAATCCCACCCTAACCTGCACATCCCTGGGCACTACGGGACAATTTCCCACTGCCAATCTCACCGTAACCTGCACATCCATGGGCACTATGGGACAATTTCCCATGGCCAATCCACCCTAACCTGCACATCTTTGGACGATGGGAGGAAACCGGAGCACCCGGAGGAAACCCACACAGACACGGGGAGAACGTGAAAACTCCGCACAGACAGTCGCCCGAGGGTGGGATCAGACCTGGATCTCTGGCCCTGTGAGGCAACAGGCTGACCACTGAGCCACCCTTTAATATCTGTAAATGAAGATTAATTGGAAGCTGATGACAAACTCCTCTCCCAGCTTGGGCAAGTGGAAGGTATGAGAAATGCCCTTTTGAACAAAAAAAATAACATTATCCTTTCAAGACTTCGCACATTCCATCTTACAGGACTTGCTGCATTTTGGAAATATCAAATACATTAACCTTCAACAACACTCCTGGGTTACCTAGAGCCATAGAGTAATACAGCATGGAAACAGGCCCTTCGGCCCAAACTGGTCCATGCTGACCATGGTGCCCACTCAGCATGCCCACATTTGTCCATATCTCTCTAAACTCTTCCCATGGTTTTTAAATGTCACTATTGTACCAGCCTCAACCACTTTCCCTGGCAGCCCATTCCATATGGGACATCTCATCTGGCCTGCAGTTTTATCCACTTTTTAGCCTGCTGAACTTATTAACATTCCCTCTCTCACTCTTGCTTTCTCCCACTCTCTTTTTCTCTCTCGCACTGTTACTTGCTCTGTCTCGCTCTTTCTCACTGTCTCTCTCACTATCTCTCTCACACTCACTCACTTCCTTTCTCTCACTTTCATCCTCTTTCACACACACTCTCTCACTCACACTTACACACACATTCTCTCTCACACGCACTCTCACACACGCACTCTCACACACATACATTCTCTCACACACACACTAACTCACTCTCTTGCTCTCATACACACCCCCTCTCTCACACATGCTCTTTCTCACATACACACCCTCTCTTTCACACACACGCTCTTTTTCACACACTCTCTCTCTCACACACACACTCTTTCATTCACACACAGACGCACGCACTCTCACACACATGCACTCTCTCACACACATGCGCTCTCTCTCACACACATGTTCTCTCTCTCACACACATGTTCTCTCTCTCACACACACACTCTCACACAAACACATGTTCTCTCTCTCACACACACACGCTCTCTCTCACACAGTCTCTCTCACACAAATGCTCTCTCTCTCACACAGACTTCTCTCTCTCTCACACACACAGACACATACTCTCTCACACACACTCTCTCTTACACACATGCACTCTCTCTCTCACTCTCTCTCACACACACACAGACACACTCTCTCACACACATACTTTCTCTCACACATACACGCACACACACACTCTCTCTCTCACACACACGCTCTCCCTCACTCTCTTGCTCTCACAAACAGTCTCTCTCACGCAAACTTTCTCTCTCACTCTCATCCTCTCTCTCACACACTCTCTCACTCTCACACACCACACTCTCCCTCAATCTCTTGCTCTCACACAGTCTCTCTTACGTACACATTCTCTCTCACTCTCCATCACTCTCTCTCTCTCACACACACTCTCCATTACTCTCTTCTCTGTCTCCCTCTCTCTGTTAATTCTGTCTATTATTTCAGAGGCCTGGACCCTCAGGTCTATACCTGTGCTGTTCTGTTCCATTAAGAACCAAAAGATTGCCTCAATATTCCCAAATGGGCTCTACTCTTTCCTAAGTTATTTTACTGATCTTTATAAATTTAAAGATACCCTTTGTGTTTTCGTTCATTCTACCAACCTATGCTTTCATATGCACTCTCTTACCTTCCCTCACTTATTCTGCAAGTCCTGCTCATTTTTATACTCTTCCAGGGATTTTGCCTTATTGAGTTCTCAATATCATACAGTCATAGAGTCATACAGCATGGAAACAGACCCTTCGGTCCAGCCCACCTGCGCTGACCAGGTTTCTTAAACTGAGTTAGTCCCTATTTGCCAGCATTTAGCCCCCTATCCCCCTAACCCCGTCCTATCCATGTCCCCATCCAGACGCCTTTTAAATGCTGTGACTGTACCAGCCCCCACCCACTTCGTCTGGCAGCTCGTCCCACACACACACCATCCTCTGGTCCCCCTCAGGTCCCTTTTAACTCTTTCATCTCTCACCTTAAACCTATGGCCCTCTAGTTTTGGATACCCCCCTATCCCCTGGGGGGTGGGGGGGGGTGGTAGTAAAGACCTTGTCTATTCACCCTATCCGTGCTCCTCATGATTTTATAAACCTCTATAAAGTCACCCCTTCACCCTCCAATGCTCCAGGGAAAATAGCCCCAGTCTATTTCAGCCCCTCCCTGTAGCTCAAACCCTTCAGCCCCGGCAACATCCTTGTAAATCTTCTCTACACACTCTCAAGTTTCACCACACCTTTCCTGTAGCATTGAGACCAGAACTGAACATAGTAATCCAAAAGTGGCCAACATCTCTTAAACCTGACCTGTAGGCAGCCCGACATCCAGGGCTCCCATACTCGCCTCGTATTCTGTCTAGCTCTTGTCTGAATTTTTCCTGCTGCTCTGATACAGTTTTATCTGCTTCCAGTCCACTTGGGCCAAACCAAATGCTATCTTAGTGAAATTAGCTTGTCCCCAGTCTCGAACTTTAATCCTGTAACCTTCCCCATAACTATCCTAAATCTTAACTGAATTATGATCACTATCTCCAAAATGCTCCCCTGACTGAGATGCTTTTGGAGTATCAGATCTCAGACTGTCGTCTCCTTCACGGGGCCTGCCCCCAACCCTATCTTCCACATAAACAAAATCCCAACCTCTTCCCCACTACCCTCAGCTCTGAACCCGAAACATTAACTCTGATTTCTCTCCACCGACGCTGCCAGGCCTGCTGAGAGTTTCCGGCAATTTCCGTTTCTCTTCCTGCTGACTGCCTAAAAACAAAAAGGAATATTCTCCTGGGCAGCAATATAAGAATTGAGCACCCGTTGTATCTCGGCACTGAAACTATCGCAGTTAAATAATTTGTATTCGTTTCTGTCAATTCATCTCCCTGTATGTGCTCGGGCACTGCAGCTTGGAGCTAGGGTCTAGCTTCTGTGCTCCTGAGATGCTGCTTGGTCGGCTGTGTTCACTCAGCCCCACACTTTGTTATCAGTGGAAAGACATTACTCGTTTCAATTATCTCACGAGTCTCCATTACTGATTGTCAAGTCACAAGATAAATTATTTAGACCTTACACATGGCACCCATGACCTAGTAGTCTCTAATACCAATGGTCAGTGCCTCTTTACCTTGTTAATAAAGTTAAGGGTGGGTTGTGATACTGGGGATTGAAGAATAACTCAACTGAGGTGCCAGGGTGTCGTTGTCACGGCACCCCTTCCCTGTTGAGTCCACATCTCTAACTTCAAATCATACCTGACCTCATTTTGCGCTCACCCTGCGCAGTGTACCCCTGTACGCTTCACTCTGTCCAAGCGCCTCATGGTCCCCGTGTCCCTGTTTGCCGTGATCTGCCGGCTCTGCTCACAGAACAAAGCCCTTCGCTATACTTAGGCGCATGTGACCACAATAAATTTAGTTGAGTCGAACCCCTTCCTCAGCCAGGAGAGGGAATTGGCAGCACCCTGAGGAGAATCCGCTCGCAGCCCGACACTTCCTTACCCTCCCTGACTCATTCTGAAATCATGCCCTGACCACTCTCCGGGGGGCAGGCTCCTCCCAACAGGCACCCTGTCAATGCAACCCCACCCAACCTCGACCTCCCCAAAGACACTGCCCACCTTCGGGATTGCTTTAAATAATTATTTCATGGGATGTGGTCCCTCATTTGATTAACTCCATCCCTAAATAGTGTTAGGGATCAACGCTGTGAGCCTGGACTCACGTTAGGCCAGGTCAGGTAAGGCTTGGTGATTTCCTTCCCCTAGAGGGGGTTAGTGAAACAGTTGGGTTGAATGGCCTCCTGCTGTTCCTGTGCGACAGGCTGGGGGAGGGGGGGGGGTCGAGTGGCCTCCTGCTGTTCCTGTGTGACAGGCTGGAGGAGCGGGGGAGCTGAATGGCCTCCTGCTGTTCCTGTGCGACAGGCTGGGGGAGAGGGGGGCCGAGTGGCCTCCTGCTGTTCCTGTGTGACAGGCTGGGGGAGAGGGGGGCTGAATGGCTTCCTGCTGTTCCTGTGGGACAGGCTGGAGGAGAGGGGGGGGTGCTGAATGGCCTCCTGCTGTTCCCCGTGAAGGCTTACACATCTGGAGTGGGTGCAGGAAGTAGAGTGTGGAGGAGTGGTGAGGGGGGGTTCTCGGGTGGAGTTTGAAAAGGCTGTGCTCCTGGTTGCGGCCAGCACTGTGAGCTGCGGTGATGAGAATCAAACAAATCAGCATTGTGTTTAATCTCATGCCGTCCCTTATCACTGGAGGTGTATTGTACAGCGAGTGCTGGGCTGGCAGGCAGAGGTCTGCCTCACCGCTCAGCAAGCAATGCCAGGAGGGGCAAAGTGCGCTTCTCCGATCAGTTCAGAGCCCTGACGAAGCTGCCTTGGGGTTTGAAACCAGACGCAACCCTCTCCAGGAGAATCCTGCAAATCCGCGGCCTGAGAGCTGGATAAGGTGGGCGTGGGGTGTGTGTGTGTGTGTGTGTGTGTGTGTGTGTGTGTGTGTGTGTGTGTGTGTGTGTGTGTGTGTGTGTGAGTGTGTGTGTGTGTGTGAGTGTGTGGTTCTTATCGAGAGCTGTATGGGGTGGCCCTCTCTCGCTGACCAGCAGCAGACGGACCGCCACTCAGAAAGGTGAGGTGGGGGGGGGGCGGGCAGGAGGAAGTGGGGGGGGGGACACGGAGGTGTTGCTGGAAGTTCTGAAAATCGCGACCCACCCCCACCCCCACCCACAACCTCCTCCCAGCAGAGACACGGGGTAATCAGGCTTGAGGTCAGCAAAGAGCGAGAGAGAGGCAGAAACAGGTTGGTGAGTCTTTCTTTGCAATGATAAGGGGCCGGGGGGGGGAGGTGGTTTGTCTCTGCATCCTTTCCTCCATTTCCTTACTGCACCCACCCCACAAGACCGTACGACGCCACCCCCCCCCCACCCCCCCCACCAAAGACGCCACCCCAGGCCGTTTCATCTGACGTGTTGTAGCACTGGCTTCTCAGGAATAGGAGGGCCAAGACTGGGCTGTGGGCAGGAGGGTAAGTGAGTGCCCCTGGATTAGGGTGAGGGGGGGGGAGTGAGGGGTGGGGGGAGAATGAGGGGAGGGGGAAGTGTGAGGCGTGGGGAGAGAATGAGTTGGCTACAGTATGAGGGGTGGGGGAGAGTGAAGGAATTGGGAGAGTGAGGGGTGGGGGAGAGTGAGGAAGAGGGGAAGAGTGAGCAGCTGGGGGGAATGAGGGATGGGGGGAAGTGAGGGGTGGGGGGGAGTGAAGGGAGGAGGGAGAGTGAGGGGAAGGAGGGAGAGTAAGGGAGAAGGAGGGAGAGTGAGGGGGAAGGAGGGAGTGTGAGGGGGAAGGAGGGAGAGTGAGGGGGAGAGTGAGGAGGAAGGAGGGAGTGTGAGGGGGAAGGAGGGAGAGTGAGGGGGAGAGTGAGGGGGAAGGAGGGAGTGTGAGGGGGAAGGAGGGAGAGTGAGGGGGGGAGAGGAGGAAGGAGGGAGTGTGAGGGGGAAGGAGGGAGAGTGAGGGGGAGAGTGAGGGGGAAGGAGGGAGTGTGAGGGGGAAGGAGGGAAAGTGAGGGGGAGAGTGAGGAGGAAGGAGGGAGTGTGAGGGGGAAGGAGGGAGAGTGAGGGGGAGAGTGAGGGGGAAGGAGGGAGTGTGAGGGGGAGTGAGGGGGAAGGAGGGAGAGTGAGGGGGAGAGTGAGGGGGAAGGAGGGAGTGTGAGGGGGAAGGAGGGAAAGTGAGGGGGAGAGTGAGGAGGAAGGAGGGAGTGTGAGGGGGAAGGAGGGAGAGTGAGGGGGAGAGTGAGGGGGAAGGAGGGAGAGTGAGGGGCAGAGTGAGGGGGATGGAGGGAGAGTGAGGGCGAGAGTGAGGGGGAAGGAGGGAGTGTGAGGGGGAGTGAGGGGGAAGGAGGGAGTGTGAGGGGGAGTGAGGGGGAAGGAGGGAGAGTGAGGAGGAGAGTGAGGGGGAAGGAGGGAGAGTGAGGGGGAGAGCGAGGGGGAAGGAGGGAGAGTGAGGGGAATGAGGGAGAGCGAGGGAAGTGAAGATGGTATTTTTGAAAACATGACAGCAGCACAAGTTACAAAGCTGTTTGAGGTGACGTGTGTGAATAGTTTATGCAACCTTTTTTTTTCCAAAGTATCCGAGCACACTTCCTACTTCGCCACACTTCCAAAAGTACTTTCCCGGATTTCCCAGTGTGCTATAGGGTGCTATATGAATGCGGTTTCTGCTTGTATGTTTTTGGAAATCTGTACAATTTGCCCCTTGACATTAAGAGGCTTCATTGCCACTGAATCTCCCCACCCCCACTATTAACATCCCAGGGGTTACCGTCTCCCAGCGAGAGACAATCGAACCGTCACCTTCACCCCCTCGACGTTCAATGGTGTTACCATCACTGAATCCAACCCTCCCCACCCCCACACCACCTCCACCAGGATCACCATCCTGGGGGTTACCCATTCAGCAGAAACTGAGACCCCCGCCGACCCCATATCAATCCTCTATGCCGATAAGGGGCAAGTCAGAGGCTGGGAATCCTACAGCGAGTAACTCCCCTTCTGCCTCCACCACCGTCACCCTCCCCAAAAGGCCCATCCCACCATCCACAAGGCATAAGGTTTGGAGCAGAAATGATGCTGCCTCTTGTAATTCAGTCTCAAACTGGGGTGGGTGAGGGGACAGACCTGTACCTGAGGTTGGAAGGGGTTGTCACTGAATATTGGATAGTGTCTCACCTGGGGAGAGGGGGGGGTGGTTGGCCATTTGGTGTGGTTGGTTGGATCAAGGGCTACTGGGAGTCCAGAATTTGAAACCTCAAACCGATTGGCCGCAGTCTTACGAGGGGTGCAACAGAGTTGCCAGGCCAAATGGTCTGCTGCTGCCCCAGCTGACTCAGGACAGCAGGAGGGGTGACCCTGGGTTGAGGAAGGGGGGAGTTGTTCAGTTCAGCAGCGAGGTGAGAAAACACGAGAGCGAGAGAGAGAGAGAGTGTGTGCTGGAGAAACTCAACTGGTCTGGCAGCATTTGTGGGGAGAGAGGGCGCGAGAAAGAGAGGTGGCGAGAGAGGGCGACAGGGAAAGAGAGAGAGGGGGAGAGGGAGAGAGAAAAGGAGGGGGAGAAAGAGGGGGAGAGAGAAAAGGACAGAGAGAAGGGGAGGGAGGGGGGGAGAGGGAAAGAGAGAGAGAGAGAGACAGGGAGAGGGAGAGAGAGAGAAGGAGAGAAAAGGAGGGGGAGAGAAAAGGAGAGGGGGAGGGGGAGGAGAGAGGGAGAGAAGGAAAGAGAGAGACAGGGAGAGGGGGAGAGAGAGGGAGGGAGAGAGAGAGAGAGAGTGTGCTGGAGAAACTCAACTGGTCTGGCAGCATCTGTGGGGAGAGAGGGCACGAGAAAGAGGTGGCAAGAGAGAGGGAGAGGGTGAGAGGGGGGAGAGACCGGGAGAGAAAAAAGGAGCAAGAGAAGGGGAGGGAGAGGGGAAGAGAGGGAAAGAGAGAGAGAGAGACAGGGAGAGGGAGAGAGAGAGAGGGAGAGAAAAGAAGGGGGAGAGAGAAAAGGAGAGAGACGGGGAGGGAGGAAGTGGGAGAGAGGGAAAGAGAAAGAGACAGGGAGAGGGAGCGAGAGCGAGAGAGAGTGGGGAGACAACAAGTTAAGATTTTGGGACCACTATGGTTCATTGTGATTTGGGACCAAAGAAGTTATACAGGACTCGAATATTAATGGTAGGCAAGCAGAGAAACAGGGCAGCAATTTTGTAATGTGAGTATGACAAAGCGTTTCAACCCTCTGCCTATATCCTGCCTTTCAATAGCACCTCGGCCATCCTATTCCTCACAGGCCCGTACAGCTGCCTTCATAAGATTTCAGAACAGAATTAGGCCATTCGGCCCAGCGGGACTGCTTTGCCCGTTTGATTGTGGCTGATGTCTTTCTCAACCCCGTTCTCCCCAGGATCCTCGATTCCCCCACCTACCGATCAAGAGCCTGTCTCTAAAAACCAGAAGAGATGCGGGTGCTGTAAATCAGGAACAAAAACTGAAGTGGCTGGAAAAGCTCAGCAGGTCTGGCAGCACCTGTGGAGAGGAATCAGAGTGAACGTTTCGGGTCCTGTGACCCTTCCTCAGAACGTATTGATCTCTGTCTCCAATATATTCGATGGCTTGGCCCCCACAGCCCTCTGGAGCAATGAGTTCCACACATTCCCACCCTCTGGTTGAAGAAATTCCTCCTCATCTCAGCTCTACAGGGCCATCCCCTCACCCTGAGGCTGTGCCCTCAGACCCTAGTCCCTCTTACTGAGTGGAAACATCTTGGGCCCCACACCTCAGGAAGGACATACCAACCCTGAAGCGTGTCCAGCGGAGTTTCACACGGATGATCCCTGAAATGGCAGGTTTAACGTATGATGAACGGCTAAGGATCCCGGGTATGTATTCATTAGAGTTTAGAAACTTGAGGAGAGATCTAACAGAAACTTACAAGATAATATATGGCTTAGAAAGGGTGGACGCTAGGAAGTTGTTTCTGTTAGGCGGGGAGACTAGGACCCGTGGGCACAGCCTTAGAATTAGAGGGGGTCAATTTAAAAAGGAAATGAGGAGACATTTCTTCAGCCAGAGAGTGGTGGGCCTGTGGAATTCATTGCCACAGAGTGCAGTGGAGGCCGGGACGTTGGATGCCTTCAAGGCAGAGATCGACAAATT
The DNA here is from genome assembly GCF_030684315.1 of Stegostoma tigrinum. Taxonomy (NCBI): domain Eukaryota; kingdom Metazoa; phylum Chordata; class Chondrichthyes; order Orectolobiformes; family Stegostomatidae; genus Stegostoma; species Stegostoma tigrinum. Next base: position 19,288,059 of record NC_081404.1, read on the forward strand.
CTTGATCTCACAAGGAATCAAGGGGAGAGTGCAGGGAAGTGGAGTTGAAATGCCCATCAGCCATGATTTAAATAGCCAAGTGGACTTGATGGGCCGAATGGCCTTACTTACACTCCTATGTCTTGTGGTCTTATCTTCTCCAAGTCCGCTCAGTCCGGGCCCCGCAGTATTCTGTAAATTCCAATCAGCCCATCATCGTTCTGAAGTCCTCAAACAGTTGTGTACCTGGTCAACCTGCCACAGGAGAGGTGTTATTAAATCAGGAGGGGCGCAAGGAAACATTTACGAGGATGTTAGCAGGGGCCGGAAGGTTCAAGTTATAAGGAGGGCCTGGGCAAGCTGGCACTTACCTCGCTGGAGCGCCAGAGGCTGAGGGGCAACTTTACAGCGGTCTATAAAACCATGGCGGGGGGAGGGCATGGATAAGGTGGACGGACAAGGTCTTTTACCCCAGGAAATCCAAAACCAGAGGGGCGTAGGTTTAAGGTGAGGGGGGGGAAGGGGCCTGAGGGGGTAACATTTTCACACAGAGGGTGGTGCGTGTGTGGGACGAGCTGCCAGAGGGAGTGGGTGTGGGCTGGGACAGCGACAACATTTAAAAGGCGTCTGGGTGGGGACGTGGATAGGACGGGGATAGGGGGATAGGCGGCCGAATGCTGGCAAATGGGACTAACTCAGTTTAAGAAACCTGGTCAGCATGGATGGGTTGGACCGAAGGGCCTGTTTCCATGCTGTATGGCTCTATGATTCTATTGAGTACAGACACCCAGTCCTCAACCACTTCTCAAGCAGCAATGTTATTTGAATTGCCTCTAACCCATAATATCTATTGCTGTTTGACCTCCACTAACCTCCGACCCCATCAGAGGACCCCCTCACCCCTCCAACTCTGATCTCTGTTTATCTGCTGTTCTGATAAAACATTGACTGGATTTCTGGCCAAGTATGATACTCCTGCCAGCTGAGGGACACCCAACAGTGAATCTTCCTTCTCCCCATGCTTGGCTTCCCCAGAGTATCACAAAAAAACAGCCTTTCCCAGCCATAGACCATCAGGAACAGGAACAGGGAATGGGCCATTCGGCCCCTCGGGCCTGCTCACCATTCAATAGAGGTTGTGACTGATCCGACCATCCTCGCATCCGCTTTTCCCTGGATTCCCCGACTGAACGGGAATCTCTTTATCTCGGCCCTCAATGTACACAAGGACTCTGTCCCCCCCAACAGATCCCTGTGACAAGGCTCTCCAAAGATCCACAACCCTCTGAGTGAAGAAATTCCTCCTCATCTCAGTCTTAAATCGGCACTTTTACTCTGAGGCTGTCCCCTCTGGTCCCAGACCCTCGATGAGGGGAAACCCCCACTCAGCATTGACCCTGTCTAACCCCCGATTATATTTCAATGAGATCACCTCTCATTAGCACATAGAACATAGAACAGTACAGGCCTTTCAGCCCACTATGGTGTGCCGAACTTCTACCCGAATCCGAAGGTCTATCTAACCCCCACCCCTACCTTATACTATCATCCACATGCCTATCTAATAGGCACTTAAATGCCCCTAATGAAGCTGACTCAACTACCCTCTCTGGCAATGCATTTCACACACCGACCACTCTCTGAGTAAATAACCTACCTCTGACGTCTCCCCTGTATCTACCTCCACTCACTTTAAAGCTATGCCCCCTCATAATAGCTACCTCCACCCGAGGAGAAAGTCTCTGGCTGCCCACCCAATCTATACCTCTGATCATCTTGTGCACCTCTATCAAGTGACCTCTCATCCTTTGTCGTTCTAAAGAGAAAAGCCCTAGCTCTCTCAACCTTTCCTCATAAGACCTTCCCTCTATTCCAGGCAACATCCTGGTAAATCTCCTCTGCACCTTTTCCAACGCTTCCACATCTTTCCTGTAATGAGGCGACCAGAACTGGTCACGATACTCCAGAAGCAGCCGAACCAGCGTTTTGTATAGCTGGAGCATAACTTCATGGCTCTTGGACTCAATCTCTCTATTAATGAAAGCTAACACACCATTTGCCTTGTTAACAACTCTATCCACCTGGGTGGCAGCTTTCAGGGAACTGTGAACATGGACTCCAAAATGAGAGTTCAATGAGATCGCCTCTCATTCTTCTCAACTCCAGTGAGTTGAGTTGCGAACCGGTTTAGCCTTTGCTCATAAGACCATCCCTCTATATCAGAGACCATCCTAGTGAACTTTCTCTGACCCTGCTCCGATGAAATCATATCTTTCCTTACTCAAGGGGAACGATCCTGCCCACAGATGCTCCAGATGTGACCTCCCCTTGTACAATTGAATTACTGCTTCCCTACTGTTAAACTCCAACCCCCTTGACATAAGAAGCAACATTCCATGACCCTCCCTGATTACCTGCTGGCCCTGTGTGCTAGCTGCCTGTGCTTCGCGTGCAAGCCCTCCAGCAAACGCCCCCTGTGTTGCAACATCCTCCATTCCCCACTCTGCGGCGTACAGGCCCATTCTGGTGAATCTCCTCTACACTCTCTCTCTAGTGCAGCCTCCCCCCTTCCTACAGTGTGGCACACAGCGAGGATTGAGCATCTAATGGGTTGAGAGCAGTTTATCTATTCCATGCAGCGTGTGAGAGTCACAGGTTGGGGAACACGACTGTGCAGGGGTCAGGTGGGGTGGGGGGAGTGTGGGTGAAGGGAGTTCAGTCGTTCGTTATATAACAAAGACCAACCCCCCAACCACACCCAGCGCGGCACCCCCCCACCCCCACCCCCCGCCACCAGCTCGGAGCATTCAACACAAAGTCTCTGTTTCAGTTCTGAGAAGCAAAGCATAAATACCCTCTTTTCATGTCTCTTCTGTCGCCCCAGCCTGAAGGCTTTGTAGGTCAGCAGGAGATCACAAGGGGAGGTCATTCTGCAACACCCCTCCCACCCCCCCAACATCATAGAGCCTATCATACAGGAGCAGGATGATCCCATCAGCCTCCTCCTTGAGCCTTTGGTGTACAGCTGACCCATAGCATCCCCAATCCTGACTCCCCCGAACCACCTTTCCCATGTTGGATGGGCCGGAACCCCTGTGTAAGGGACTTCCCCCCCCGCCCAACCTCCTCAGCCTGAGCTCTTTCCCATTCCCTGTGATGCTACCAACCAACCAGAAAGAATGGCTCAACCTCTATGGAACAGTTTATTCATCTCAAACCCTCGCTTTGTTCCAATGGTTAATCCCGACCCCCACTCCCTCCCTAATCTCCGATACCCGGGGGGGGGGGGTGTTGGGTTGTGGGAACCTGGCCTTTGGGAGTTCGGGGATGGGAAGGGGGGGTCCATCAGATGGATGGACAGGATCACAAAATCCTTTGGAATTGGGACGAGAGAATGTGGAAGTGAGACCTTGGGCCGGTGGGGGGGAGTGGGGGCAGGTGAAGGCATGGCCATTGACGAGGGTCAAAGGTTAGCCAGGGTGGAGTGGGGTTGGCGGCACACTGGTGGGATGATCTGGTCACTGGTCATGTGATGGTAGGCCCCTAAAGAATCCTCTCTGCTTCAACACGATCACCTCTCACTCTTCAAAACCAGTGAATGACAGTCCCAACCTGTTTAGCCTTTGCTCATAAGACCATCCTTCCATCACAGGGACCAACCTAGTGAACCCTCTCTGAACTGCCTCCTATGAAATGATAGCTTTCCTTTGCTAAAGGGACTAGAACTGCTCACAGTGCTCCAGGTGCAGACTTGCCAGTTACAGTAAAACTTCTCAACTCTTATCCTTCAAACCCTCAGAGATAAATCCGAGAGTCAGACAACATTAATCCCAAAATGGGGAGTCCATGTAGTCAGAGTGCCCACTCTCCACTTCGCTGACACATACTCGAGTTGGCTCACTCAGATTTACTGATGGAGAGAAACATCGATCCCAATAACACACAAACCCCAACATCCAGACCCACTAAATATTTATTCCCACCTCCCCAGAGTATTCCACCCACCGACAACACTAGGTGTGACATCTTGTGTGAGTGGGGGGTGTGCAAGATGGGGAGAGGAGTTTGGGGTGAAGGAGATGGGACACACTTTAATGAGAGTCTTAGAGTTGTACAGTATGGAGTCAGGCCCTTCAGCCCAAATCATTCCTGTCAACTATCCCAAACTGAACCAGTCCCATTTGCCAGCGTTTGGCCCTCTATCCCCCTAACCCCTTCCTATCCACGTCCCCACCCAGACGCCTTTTAAACGTTGTCGCTGTACCAGCCCCCACCCACGTCCTCTGGCAGCTCATCCCACACACGCACCACCCTCTGTGTGAAAATGTTACCCCCTCAGGTCCCTTTTAAATCTTCCCCCTCTCACCTTAAACCTACGCCCCTCTAGTTTTAGGCTCCCCCATCCTGGGGGAAAAGACCTTGGCTATTAATCTTATCTTAGGGGCGGCACGGTGGCTCAGTGGCTGGCGCTGCTGCCTCACACCACCAGGAGCCTGGGTTCGATTCCACCCTCGGGCGACTGTGTGAGTGGAGTTTGCACATTCTCCCCGTGTCTGCGTGGGTTTCCTCCCACAGCCCAAAAGTGTGCTGGTTAGGGTTGGCCATGGGAAATTGTCCCGTAGTGCCCAGGGATGTGTGGGTTAGGGTGGGATTGTCCGTGGGAAATTGTCCTGTAGTGCCCAGGGATGTGTGGGTTAGGGTGGGATTGGCCGTGGGAAATTGTCCCGTAGTGCCCAGGGATGTGTGGGTTAGGGTGAGATTGTCCGTGGGAAATTGTCCCAAAGTGCCCAGGGATGTGCGGGTTAGGGTGAGATTGGCCGTGGGAAATTGTCCCAAAGTGCCCAGGGATGTGCGGATTAGGGTGGGATTGGCCGTGGGAAATTGTCCCATAGTGCCCAGGGATGTGCGGGTTAGGGTGGGACTGGCCGTGGGAATTTGTCCCGTAGTGCCCAGGGATGTGCGGGTTAGGGTGGGACTGGCCGTGGGAATTTGTCCCGTAGTGCCCAGGGATGTGCGGGTTAGGGTGGGATTGTCCGTGGGAAATTGTCCCGTAGTGCCCAGGGATGTGTGGGTTAGGGTGGGATTGTCCGTGGGAAATTGTCCCAAAGTGCCCAGGGATGTGCGGGTTAGGGTGAGATTGGCCGTGGGAAATTGTCCCAAAGTGCCCAGGGATGTGCGGATTAGGGTGGGATTGGCCGTGGGAAATTGTCCCATAGTGCCCAGGGATGTGCGGGTTAGGGTGGGACTGGCCGTGGGAATTTGTCCCGTAGTGCCCAGGGATGTGCGGGTTAGGGTGGGACTGGCCGTGGGAATTTGTCCCGTAGTGCCCAGGGATGTGCGGGTTAGGGTGGGATTGTCCGTGGGAAATTGTCCCGTAGTGCCCAGGGATGTGCAGGTTAGGGTGGGATTGGCTGTGGGAAATTGTCCCGTAGTGCCCAGGGATGTGCGGGTTAGGGTGGGATTGGCCGTGGGGAATTGTCCCGTAGTGCCCGGGGATGTGCGGGTTAGGGTGGGATTGGCCGTGGGAAATTGTCCCGTAGTGCCCAGGGATGTGTGGGTTAGGGTGGGATTGGCCGTGGGAAATTGTCCCGTAGTGCCCGGGGATGTGCGGGTTAGGGTGGGATTGGCCGTGGGAAATTGTCCCGTAGTGCCCGGGGATGTGCGGGTTAGGGTGGGGTTGGCCGTGGGAAATGTGTGATTACCAAGATGGAGAAGGGGTTTGGGTCTGGGTGAGATGTTCACTAGAGTCCTGTAACTAACTTCTTCTGGTGTTGGATTCTCACACGACTTCCTCTCTTTCAAGTTTGTGGTGTGACATTGCTGAGAATTCGATAGATTCTCTCAGCCCGGACACTGATTCTTCACCTGGAGACCCCCTTGTCAGAAGCAACTCCCCAGTTCCTTGTTACATTTGGGGTTAGCTGTTATTCCCTGCCCTTTACTTTAGAACATTCCTTTGGCAGGCAGATTTAATTTTTGTCGTGAGGAGGCGGGTTATCAAGCAACGTTATCTCCTCTCTTCCAAAAACCAGCTTGTATTGATTACTTTTTCCCAGGGATGGTTACTTTGTGTGTTGCTTTTGATTCCTCCACAGCAGGTACACTGTGTCCTTTTCACAGAGTCAGGCAGCTTGGAAACAGGCCCTTCGGCCCAGCTCGCCCGTGCTGGTCTAGCCTCCCAAGCTGAACTCCGGCAGCTCGTTCCCTATACACACCGCCCTCTGTGTGGAAAAATGCCCCCAATTTATTGTAGCAAGTGTTATCGCTGATTCCTGCAGTCCAAGGAGTTTATCTTGTCACAGCTTTATAGCCCCTCGATTGTAAAGTAAACACTCTGTTTGATGTCGGCTGCAATGAAGTGAAATGCTCTCAGCGTGTGAACAACAGGACTTTGGAACAATATTACGGCTTAGCTCTCCGTTCCAAGCAATAAACATCGAAAACTGGGGACAGTGTCTGTACCGGCTGCCGGGGGAAAGCTGGGTCAGAAAGCAAGTTGTTAGGAGGATATTTTGAGTTCAGCGAGCTGGGCAACCTAGGTGGCAAACGTGTGAGCCATGTTGACTTTGGCAGAAGGAATGGAAAACATGTGCATTATCTGAACGGCGAGGGAGCTTGGAGGCACAGAGGGATCTGAGTGTCCTGGTGCACGATTCCCAGAAGGTCAGTCTGTCGGTGCAGCAAAGCAATTGGGAAAACCAGCAGGATGTCATGTTTTCATTGTGGGGGGTTGCAAAAGCAGGGAGGCCGGGTTTCGTTAATTAAAAGGGTGTAAGGAAGACCACATTGGGAGCGCTGTGCGCAAGACTGGTCACCACACTTACAGAGGGGTGTTATTGTATTAGAAGCAACTCAGGGAAGGTTTGTTGGACCAATCCCTGGAATGAGTGATAACGGGAACTGCAGATGCTGTAGAATCCAAGATAACAAAGTGTGAAGCTGGATGAACACAGCAGGCCAAGCAGTATCTCAGGAGCACAAAAGATCTCTCATGAAGGGTCTAGGCCCGAAACATCAGCTTTTGTGCTCCTGAGATGCTGCTTGGCCTGCTGTGTTCATCCAGCTCCACACTTTGTTACCCTGGAATGAGTGGGTTGCCTTATGAGGAAGGGCTAGACCTGCATCCTCCGAGAGGTGACCTGATTCACATGCGGATAGGTTGTAAAGGGACTTGACCGGGATGGAGTGGGATATGGGTACGGTGTTCCGGGAGGAGCTGGGTGTACGCGAGCCGAGGTTAAAAATCCCTCCACACCTCAGTCTGAATCAGGTGACCACCTTGCTCTGAGAACACTCCCCCCCCCACCCCACATTCAGCGTTGAGCCCCTCAGAAGCTGGGAGGGTTCCCCCCAACCCCCGATGAGATGGCCTGCCAAAGCAGAAAGTGAAATTCGAGTCACTGATTTTTTTTCCCGATGTGTCCCCCCCAGAAACCCCCAATTCCCAACACCCTCTGGGTAGAGTGGAGGGTCATTGGCGAGTGATTTTTCGTGGTGCGGTGGGGGTAGGGTGGGCACTGCGAGTGGCGTGTGACCCATCCAATATGTCCCCGAAGCAGGCTATCTGCTCGTGGGGTCTTGCTGTGTACCAAGGACACACCACCCCCACTTCACCGCAGCCCTCCGCACCGCAACTCTGTAGCCACTTGACTGGCTCTGCCAGATGCCTCAAGGTGTTGAGGGTTGACGACAGGGGCTATGGAAATGCAGGCAGGGTCCCCAGCCATTTCAGCCCGCCATCAACCGCCCATCTGTTCTAATCCCCTTTTCCCTCCACTTGGACCGTCACCTTCCACACTTGGGCTACCCATCCCTACTTGCCCAGAGCGCAGTTCATAGTCAACCACATTGCTGTGTGGGTCTGGAGTCACATGTAGGCCCAGACCAGGTGAGGATGGCAGCTTCCTTCCCTAAAAGGACATTAGTGAACCAGATGGGTTTTTCCCAACAATCAGCAACAGATTTACATTAGCGAGTTTTGAGAAGATTTGTAGCTCAGGTTGAGGCTCTGGATGTGAGTTTGCTCGCTGAGCTGGAAGGTTAGTTTGCAGACGTTTCGTCACCATTCTAGGTAACATCATCAGTGAGCCTCCGACGAAGCGCTGGTGTTATGTCCCGCTTTCTATTTATCTGTTTAGGTTTCCTTGGGGATGGTAGATTGGCTCCAAATCAATGTGTTTGTTGATGGAGTTCCAGTTGGAATGCCATGCTTCTAGGAATCCTCGTGCGTGTCTCTGTTTGGCTTGTCCTAGGATGGATGTGTTGTCCCAATCAAAGTGGTGTCCTTCCACATCTGTATGTAAGGATACTAGTGATAGTGGGTCATGTCGTTTTGTGGCTAGTTGATGTTCATGTATCCTGGTGGCTAGCTTTCTGGCCTGTTTGTCACAGTTCTTGCAAGGTATTTTGTAGATGATGTTCGTTTTATTTGTCTGCATAGGGTCTTTTAAGTTCATTAGCTGCTGTTTTAGTGTGTTGGTGGGTTTGTGGGCTACCCTGATGCCAAGAGGTCCGAGTAGTCTGGCAGTCATTTCGGAAATGTCTTTGATGTAGGAGAGAGTGGTTATGGTTTCTGGGCCCGTTTTGTCTGTTTGTTTGGGTTTGTTGCCAAGAAATCGGCAGACTGTGTTCATAGGGTACCCATTCTTTTTGAATACGCTGTATAGGTGATTTTCTTCTGCTCTGCGTAGTTCCTCTGTGCTGCAGTGTGTGGTGGCTCGTTGGAATAATGTTCTAATGCAGCTTCGTTTGTGGGTGTTGGGATGGTTGCTCCTGTAGTTCAGTATTTGGTCCGTATGTGTTGTTTTCCTGTAGACGCTGGTTTGAAGTTCCCCATTGACTGTTCGCTCTACTGTGACATCTAGGAATGGCAGTTTGTTGCTGTTTTCCTCCTCTTTTGTGAATGTTATGCCAGTAAAGGGTATTATTGATGGTCTTGAAGGTTTCCTCTAATTTGTTTTGTTCAGTGGTGACAAAGGTGTCATCCACATAGCGGACCCAAAGTTTGGGTTGGATGATTGGCAGAGCTGTTTGTTCGAGTCTCTGCATTACTGCCTCTGCTAAGAACCCTGATATCGGAGATCCCATGGGTGTACCGTTGGTTTGTCTGTAGGTTTGGTTATTGAAAGTGAAGTGGGTGGTGAGGCATAGGTCCACTAGCTTGATGATGTTGTCCTTGCTGATGAGGTTGGGGGTGTCTGGTGTATGTGTCTTCAGTTCTTCTAACAGTGTAGTCAGTGTTTCTTTGGCCAGGTTGCTGTTGATGGATGTGAACAGGGCTGTTACGTCAAAGGAGACCATCATTTCATCCTCTTCTATCTTGGTGTCTTTGATGGTGTTCAGGAATTCTTGGGTGGAGCGAATGGAGTGGTGGGAGTCTTCTACTAGGTGTTTTTAGACGCTGGTTTGAAGTTCCCCATTGGCTGTTCGCTCTACTGTGACATCTAGGAATGGCAGTTTGTTGCTGTTTTCCTCCTCTTTTGTGAATTCACGTTGAAATCTGGAACCAAGAGTCTAAAGATGACCATGTATCCATTCCCCTTTAGGGAAGGAAACTGCCATCCTTACCTGGTCTGGGCCTACATGTGACTCCAGACCCACACAACAATGTGGTTGACTATGAACTGCGCTTTGGGCAATTAGGGATGGGTAGTAAATGCTGCCTGGTCAGCGATGCCCTCATCCCGTGAACAAATAAAGAAAGGAAAACACCCTCCCTACAGTACAGAAACCAGAGCCACGCACAGATCATTGTAGGCAGCATTGTAGGAAGGATGGAGTCAGATTGTGTTGGAAGAATGAGGAGGGGTGGGAAGCCTGTAAAATTCAGGCAGCGGGAAAACATGGGAAGGAATTTCGCAGTGTCTGGTGGGGTGGGTGGAACACGGAGCCCAGAAACAGGGGGCTCACGGGCTAACAGAGACTGAGTAGGACTGGGATGAGGAGATTTGTCTTCATCCAGAGAGAAGGGAGTCTGTGGGGATTCTCTACCACAGAAAGCGGTAGGGCCTAAACATTGATTGGTGTGGAGAAGGATTTAGATGTCGCTCTTAGGGGGTGACAAGGTATGGAAGTGGGGACTGGGGGTTAGAAAGCAAGGAACGGGGGACTGAGTTTGACAATCAGCCGTGATCTCATTGAAAGGGCCAACAGGCCTTGAGGGGCTGAGTGGCCTACACCCAGCCCCTGCCTTCCACATCTCCAAGCCCCTTGCCACCCTTGTACCTGGTCCCGCGGACGGATCAAGGTAAGGTCCTTCCTCTGTCGACCCATCCCGCTGGCCCAGACATGCACAGCCAGATCCCACCGGTCCCCCATGTGCCCCCCACCCCGAGGCTCCCATTTTTCCCGGCCTTCTCCCTGGCTTCGTCTGCGTTCCTGGGGGGTGGGGGGGGTGAGGGAGGGATCCATGTTGGCCGCACCCCCAAGGGTTTTAATTTGTCTTTGTCCAATTGTAGGTGACCCAGAAGGAAAGGTGGGGAGGAGGAGGAGGAGGAGGAAGATGAAGAGCAGGTTCTTGACGGTGTTTCTCCTGGGGTCGCTGTGCGTCTGGGTGGGCCCGGAGTGCGGGTGCAGAGCTCAGGGAGAGGCGGCGAGAACCGGAGGAGCGCCGAAGAGCCGGGATGCCAGGCCCGCCCTGGAAGCAGTGGCCGAGCAGAGGTACTACCTGAGCAGGCTATTCGGCCACTATGGGCAGGGCGGCAGGATCTCCTCTGAGGGTCTCCACAGGCTCTTGATGAGCCTGGGCCTAGGCCAGGTCCAGGTGGTGGAGATCGAACACGAGAAGCTGGGCCATGCCCATGTGTCCCATCTGGACGCCCTAGAGCTCCAGGAACGCAAGCACATCCACAGTCACACCACACAGGACCACCTGTCCATGCTGGCCGGGCAGTCTGGGGGCACCACCGGCCCGGACAGAGGTGCCCAGGGAGCGAGAGCCACCACAGCGTCCAGCCTCAGGTCAGTCACCACACCGTCTACTGCAACCATTGCACGCTCACTCAGGGACTGGGCGCTGCCGGAAGGTTAGGGACCAGGCGCTGTAGGAGGGTCAGGGACTGGGCACTGCCGGACGCTCAGGGACTGGGCGCTGTCTGAGGGTCAGGGACCGGGTGCTGTCGGAGAGTCAGGGACCGGGCGCTGCAGGAGAGTCAGGGACCGGGCGCTGCAGGAAGGCCAGGGACTGGGCGCTGTCAGAGGGTCAGGGACCGGGTGCTGTCGGAGGGTCAGGACCGGGTGCTATCAGATGGTAAGGGACCGGGGCGCCGTCAGAGGGTCGAGGCCAAGGGACCGGGGCGCTGTCGGAGGGTCGGGGCCGAGGGACGGGGGGTGTGGGGGGGGGGGGGGGGGGGGGGGGCGCACGATGGGAGGGGTGAGACTGACCAGGATTTAATGGCACCTATTGTGTTGCAGATCCTCCAAATGGACGAAGGACAGGAGGACAGAGACTCCTGCAGCCCGACGGGATTCCCTGGGAGACGCCCAGGGGAATGTCCGGGGTCGGGGGAGGCTGCGGCAATGGAGGAGCATGGGGGGTCACCGAACACAGAGATCGCCGCAGGACCAGCCCCTCCCTGCCCCATCCCACAGGCTCACTGATGATGATCGGGTCCTGAACCATTCCATGTATAACCACCTCCATGAAAATGTGAGTCTTCCGGAGGATTCGATCTTTCCCAGAAACTATCACCATTCATGTTGCCTGGGTGAGGGAGCTTCTGGGTAACTGGGTAACCCCACTGCCCATTTTATCTCAGGGGTGCCCTGCTCCCTTTCTCTCTGAGAGCAAAGGCCAGCTGGAGTCATGCAGTCGCACAGCACAGAAACAGACCCTTCGGCCCAACCAGCCCATACTGACCATAGTCCCGAACTAAACTAGTCCCACACCTGCCTGCTCCCGGCCCATCTGCCTCCAACCCTTTCCCTGTCCACGTACTCATCCAAATGTCTTTTATATGCTGTAACTGTGCCCACGTCCACCACTTCCTCAGGAAGCTCACTCCACACGCGAACAACACTCTGTGTAAAAAAAATTAGTTGGCCCCTCATGTCCTTTTTAAAACTTTCTCATCTCACCTTCAAAATGTGCCCCAAACTCCCCCACTTTAGGGAAAACACTTCAGTTATTTACCCTCTCCATGCCCCCCATGGTTTTATAAACTGTTATAAGGTCCACCCCACTTCAGCCTGCAACGCTCTGGGGAAACCCCCCGCCCAGGTCTCTCCTTATCACGTAAACCCCCTCCATCCTGGAAAATCTCCTCCGAACCCTCTCCAGTTTAATAGTATCCTTCCTATAACTGGGAAACCCAAACTGAAGAGGCCTCACTAATGTACTAGACAACCTCAACATGACGTCCCAACTCCTACACCTGAAGGTCTGAGCGATGAAGGCAATCATGCTGAACGCCTTCTTAAACACCCTGTCTGCATGCGACATACACGTCAGAGAATTATGTACCTGAATCCCACAGGTTCCCTCTCTTCTACAACACTGCCCAAGGCCCTACTTCCAATTGTATAAGTCCTGCCCTTGTTTATTTTACGAATAAACAACAACCTGACTACCCCAACCCCCACTTCCCAGCACTTGGTCCCATAGCCATCCAGCTCCACACTTTGTTACTAGGTTACAGCCCAACAGGTTTATTGGAAAACACAAGCTTTCGGAGCCTCGCTCCTTTTTCAGGTGTTAGAGAGATTGAGGTAGTATCAGACGCAGAATTTGTAAGTGAAAGACTGAAGCGTTGCAATAGTGATGAGGATACAACATAGAACATAGAACAGTACAGCACAGCACAGGCCCTTCGGCCCACTGTGTTGTGCCGAATGTTTTAACCTAAACCTAAGGACTATCTAACCTCCACCCCTACCTTATACTATCATCCATAAGCCTATCTAATAGCTGCTTAAATGCCCCTAATGAGGCCGACTCCGCTACCCTCTCCGGCAATGCATTTCACACCCCAACCACTCTCTGAGTAAATAACCTACCTCTGATGTCTCCCCTGTATCTACCTCCACTCACTTTAAAGCTATTGCCCCTCATAATAGCTACCTCCACCCGAGGAAAATGTCTCCGGCTGCCCACCCAATCTATACCTCTGATGATCTTGTGCACCTCCTTCGAGTCACCTCTCATCCTTCGTCGTTCTAAAGAGAAAAGCCCTAGCTCTCTCGACCTTTCCTTATAAGACCTTCCCTCTATTCCAGGCAACTTCCTGGTAAATCTCCTCTGCACCTTTTCCATCGCTTCCACATCTTTCCTGTAATGAGGCGACCAGAACTGGTCACGATACTCCAGATGTGGCCGAACCAGGCTTTTATATAGCTGGAGCATAACTTCACGGCTCTTGGACTCAATCTCTCTATTAATGAAAGCTAACACACCATTTGCCTTGTTAACAACTCTATCCACCTGGGTGGCAGCTTTCAGAGAACTGTGAGCACGAACCCCAAGATCCCTCTGCTCCTCCACACTGTCAGGAATCTTTCCGTTAACCCTGTATTCTGCTTTCAAGTTTGTCCTTCGAAAATGAATCACCTCACACATTCCAGGGTTAAACTCCATCTGCCACTTCTCGGCCCAGCTCTGCATCCTATCAACGTCCCTTTGTAACCTGGAACAGCCCTCCGCACTGTCCACAATGTGACCCACCTTTGTATCGTCCATGAACTTACTAATCCACCCTTCCACTCCTTCTTCCAAATCATTTACAAAAATCACAAATTGAGGAGGACCCAAGACAGATCCTTGTGGCACACCACTTGCAACTGAGCACCATGTTGAATATTTTCCGTCCACTACCACCCTTTGTCTTCTAAGGGTCAGCCAGTTCTGAATCCAATCTGCCACATTCCCCCCCATCCCATGCCTCCTTACCTTCTGCATGAGCCTACCAGGGGGAACCACACGCTTTACTTAAATCCATGTATACCACACCCACCGCTCTACCTTCATCCACGTGTTCGGTCACCTCTTCAAAGAATTCAATAACGTTTTTGAGGCATGATCCATCCCTCACAGTATGCATTCCTTAAAAAATCTCCACATTTCAATAGTGCTCTTCTCTGACAGCATCTGTTACCCAGTTCTTGCCTAATAGAATTCTAATTACCCTTCCCCCAATTATAAACCTAACCCTGCTCTATGTACCTATCCTGTATTGTAAAAGTAACAGAGTTAATGATCGTTACCGCCAAAATGCCTTCCTCCCTGAACGCTCTGGACAAAATCTGCTCCATCTAAACTATTATAACTAAAAAGTTTCCAATCAATATTTGGAAAGTTGAAGCCACCCATGATTACAACCCTGTGACTTCTGCACCTTTCCAGCATCTGCCTCCCAATCCACTCCTCCACTTATTAGGGGGTCTGTTTAAAAAAAAAGTGACCGCTCCTTTCTTATTCCTAACCTCAACCAAACTGACTCTGTAGACACATCATTCTCGAACTGCCTTTCAATAGCTGTGATACTAGCCCTGACTAGCATTGCCACTCCCCCACCCTCCCTGTTTCTTTTAAAAGCACCTAATCCCAGAGCTTCCAACAACCATTCCTGTCCCTGAGTTACCCAAGTTTCTGTAATGGCCACAACATCGTAGTTTCACGTACTGACCCATGCTCTAAGTTCATCCGCCTTTTTCTGATACTTCTAGCATTGAAGTATACACTCTTCAACCATCCCTGTGTCCACCATCGACTGCATTTCTTTATTAACAACTTCACTCTTTGTTCTGTCTGTTGGAAGGCTGAATACCTCATCCTCTGAATTACAAATCCGGTTCCCCACCCTGCTACCAAGCTAGTTTAAACTATCCCGTACAGCTCAAGCAAACCTCCCTCAGGATATTTGTGCCCTTGCGGTTCAGGTGCAACCCGTCCTCGCTGTACAGGTTCTACCTTCCTCCAGAATGTGCTCCAATTATCCACATAATGGAAGCCCTTCCTCCTACACCAGCCCTGTAGCCATGCGTTTAGCTGCATTGGCTCCCTATTTCTTACCTCGTATTTCTTAACTTGCATTAAGCAAACCTGAGAAGCTGTTAAATCTTTGAGGTTTTAATCGATGAATATGTCAATCTTGCGAGGGGGGTGGTGGGGGGGTGTGGGTTTCTCCGTACCTGAGGGAGAGCAGCGAGGCGCTTCCCAGAACAATCCCTGGGCGGATGAGGAGAGGGGCCGGATCGTTTTGAGCTGTGCTCACTGGGAGTTGAGACGAACGAGGAGGGAGGGAGTCACATGGAAACCTGGGGTGGGGTGAATGCGGGAAGAATGTCCCTGGTGACCGGGGGGTCAGGCGGGGGGTGGGATGTTGAGAACCAGGGGGTCACAGTATAAAGGAAACAGGGGGAGGACTGAGATGAGGAGAAATGTGTTCACCCAGAAGAGGTTGGGGGCGTGTTTTCATGTTTGTACGCGATCGCCATGACCCAGGGTGAACAGATCGAGGTGTCGGAGGGCTGTAATTATCAAACGATAGTCACTGGGGTTTGTTTCCATCCTGATAGTGTCTGAACGTAACTCAGCTCCTGGTCAACTTTGGGCTGAGCGATACGCGCGGGATTACGCCGAAACAGTTCACCTACATCTGCCCAGCCTTACTCTATCAGATAGACAGCCGGCTCTGTATCCAGCACCATGACTCACTGCAGGCCCAGCCGCGAGAGATTACACAGATGTCGGGTGAGTGACCAGGACACTGTTCCTCAACACCACACCCCCCCCCCCCCCCCACCCAGCATCACCTAAACCTCCGGCAGCTGCTGCTCCCTCGGAATGACAAGAGGCTTGGACAGGGGCAGGGGCAGGGGAGGGTTTATGGTCTGGGTCAGGGTCAGGGTCAGGGTTAGGGGCAGGGGCAGGTTTAGGGTCAGGGTCAGGGTTCAGGAACAGGATCAGGGTCACAGTCAGGGGCAGGGTCAGGGTTAGGGGCAGGATCAGGGTCAGGGTCAGGGACAGAGTCAGGGACAGGGTCAGGATCAGGGTCAGGGACAGAGTCAGGATCAGGATCAGGGACAGAGTCAGGGACAGGATCAGGGACAGGATCAGGGACAGGATCAGGGACAGAGTCAGGGACAGGATCAGGGACAGGGTCAGGGACAGGGTCAGGGACAGGATCAGGGACAGAGTCAGGGACAGGATCAGGGACAGGGTCAGGGACAGAGTCAGGGACAGGGTCAGGGACAGGATCAGGGACAGGGTCAGGGACAGAGTCAGGGACAGGATCAGGGACAGAGTCAGGGACAGGGTCAGGGACAGGATCAGGGACAGAGACAGGGACAGAGTCAGGGACAGGGTCAGGGACAGGGTCAGGGACAGGATCAGGGACAGAGACAGGGACAGGGTCAGGGCAGAGTCAGGGACAGAGTCAGGGACAGGGTCAGGGACAGGGTCAGGGCAGAGTCAGGGACAGAATCAGGGGCAGGGTCAGGGAAAGAGACAGGGACAGGTTCAGGGACAGGGTCAGGGACAGGGTCAGGGACAGAGTCAGGATCAGGATCAGGGACAGGGTCAGGGTCAGGGACAGAGTCAGGGTCAGGATCAGGGACAGAGTCAGGGACAGGGTCAGGGACAGAGTCAGGGACAGAGTCAGGATCAGGATCAGGGACAGGGACAGGGTCAGGGACAGAGTCAGGATCAGGGTCAGGGACAGAGTCAGGGACAGAGTCAGGGACAGGATCAGGATCAGGATCAGGGTCAGGGCAGAGTCAGGGACAGAGTCAGGGGCAGAGTCAGGATCAGGGTCAGGGACAGAGTCAGGGACAGAGTCAGGGACAGGATCAGGATCAGGATCAGGGTCAGGGCAGAGTCAGGGACAGAGTCAGGGACAGAGTCAGGGACAGGATCAGGGACAGGGTCAGGGACAGAGACAGGGACAGGAACAGGATCAGGATCAGGGTCAGGGCAGAGTCAGGGACAGAGTCAGGGACAGAGTCAGGGACAGGATCAGGGACAGAGACAGGGACAGGGTCAGGGACAGAGTCAGGGACAGAGTCAGGATCAGGGTCAGGGACAGGGTCAGGGACAGGGTCAGGGACAGGGTCAGGATCAGGGTCAGGATCAGGATCAGGATCAGGGTCAGGGACAGAATCAGGGTCGAGTCAGGGACAGAGTCAGGATCAGGGTCAGGGACAGAGTCTGGATCAGAGTCAGGAGCAGGGTCAGGGACAGGTTTATGGTCAGGCTCAGGGACAGGGTCAGGGACAGGCTCAGGGTTCAGGTCATGGTTAGGGTTAGGGTTGGGGTCAAAATCAAGGACGAGGTGAGGATCATGTCTGACTGCAGACTGTCTACGTTGATGTGGGGTATTATAGAATATTGTCGTTCCGGCACAGTAAATAGTTACTAGCACTGAAATCTTGTGTACGTGATGTGTGAATGTGTGTTTGTGTGTATGAGAGGGTGTGTGAGGTTGACGGGTGGTGCTCCCAGCTGGTGGTGGGGTTTCCTGGAGACAGGAGATCCCCCACCACAAGCAGGAGGGTGTCCCTCAGACCTGGAGCCCGCTCTCAGCTGCTGCTTCTCTCTCCTCGCAGTCTGGCTCAGTGGGTTCATCGCCATTACCCTGATCAGCTTGACATCGCTGTTGGCCGTGGCCATCATTCCATTGCTCAGTCGTTCCTTTTCCAAGATCCTGCTCCGGTTCCTGGTCACTCTAGCCATTGGTACACTGTCTGCAGATGCCCTGCTCCACCTCATCCCTCATGTAAGTACTGACCCCCCTCCCCCTTTGGGCTTCTTAGGTAGGAACAGCAGGAGGCCATTAGGGCCCCCTCCTCTCCTCCAGCCTGTCCCACAGGAACAGCAGGAGGCCATTCAGACCCCTCCCCTCCAACCTGTCCCACAGGGAACAGCAGGAGGCCATTCAGCCTTTCCTATCCTGCAGCCTGTCCCACAGGAACAGCAGGAGACCATTCAGACCCCTCCCCTCCAACCTGTCCCACAGGGAACAGCAGGAGGCCATTCAGCCCCCTCCTATCCTGCAGCCTGTCCCACAGGAACAGCAGGAGGCCATTAGGCCCCCCCTCTCTCCTCCAGCCTGTCCCACAGGAACAGCTGGAGGCCATTCAGCCCTTTCCCCTCCAACTTGTCCCACAGGGAACTGCAGGAGGCCATTCAGCCCCCTCCTACCCTCCAGCCTGTCCCACAGGAACAGCAGGAGGCCATTAGGCCCACCTCTCTCCTCCAGCCTGTCCCACAGGAACAGCAGAAGGCCATTCAGCCCTTTCCCCTCCAGCTTGTCCCACAGGAACAGCAGGAGGCCATTCAGCCCCCTCTCCTCCAGCCTGTCCCACAGGAACAGCAGGAGGCCATTCAGCCCCCTCTCCTCCAGCCTGTCCCACAGGAACAGCAGGAGGCCAGGCAGCCCTGTCTCCCTATGGAGAATGGCCGAGACAGTCGTTGTCAAGGGCTCGGGTGTTGGGGGGTGCAGGGAGGTAGGTGGGGTCTGACCTTGATTGAACTCGACGTGGGAGGATGTGGGGGTGGGTGGGGGGAGGGGGGTATTGGGCCAAGTCGGGGAGGTCTTTGGTACAACGCAAGGAGCCCAACAGCGAGGACCTTACACCTCCCTGCCCCCCCCACCCCGCCAAACCGTGTCTGCTTTGATCCTATTTCAGAGCAGGCAGCTACAGCGGCAGGAGGAGCATTCCGAGGCAGCAGAGAAGGACTCTATCTGGAAGGGGTTGTCCGTGCTCGGAGGGATCTACCTCCTCTTCCTCATCGAGACCCTCCTGGGCCTGTTCAGGAACTGCAGAGTAGGGAAGGTGAGTGCGAGGCTGGGGTGTGGTGCGTAACTGGGGCCCAGGGACTTGGGGTAACTCTGTGCACAAAAAGACGTAGGGAATCAGGAAGGGCTTGTTGGCTCTCAATGGGCCGAATGGCCTATTCCGTGCTGTATATCTCAATGATTTATTTCAGAGCTATGAGGGTAGGGGGGCGGTCTCATTGCAAACTGGACGGGGTTGCTGGTAGGACCATATCTGGAGAACCATGAGCAGTTCTGGTCCTCATATTTGAGGAACGATGTTATTTCACTGCAGGCAGTTCACAGAGAAGGTTCACTGAGATGGTCCCTGCGATGGAGGGATGGTCTTACGAGCAAAGGTTAAACAGGTTGGGACTCTCACCTCCTGGAGTTGAGGAGAATGAGAGATGATCTCATTGAGACACATTGGGGTGAGACAGAGGGGGGTTTTCCCGTTACGGGAGGGTCTGGGACCAGGGGGCACAGCCTCAGGATAAAGAGGGACTGGTTTAAGGCTGAGTTGAGGAGGAATTTCTTCTCTCAGAGGGTTGAGAGCTTTTGGAACTCCTTGTCACAGAGAGCCGTGGAGGACGGAGTCCTTGTGTATATTGAAGGCTGAGATAGAGAGATCCGGATCATTTGTGGAATCTGGGGAAAAGTGGATGTGAGGATGGTCAAATCAGCCATGATCCCTATAGAATGGCGGTAGCGTGCTCGAGGGGCCGAATGGCCTACTCCCTATTCTTGTTCCTGATGGGAATCATCCTCAGTGCTTCCAGTCTGTCCGACCCAGTTGTGAGTTCCCACATTTCCGTCCGATCCCCATACACCGTCCTCCTGAATGTGGGCCGAGTTCAACCGATCTGCCCTCAAAGGACGGTGCCCCCATCCTCAGGATGATGAGCCTGGTGACCCTCCGCTGCGCTCCCGCCACATCCTCTCCGAGGCAGGGAGACCAAAACTCCATGAATAGTGCTAACATCGCTAGGCTCCAGGAACCGTTGACTTCAGGGAGAGGAGAGCGGGAGGGCAGGTCCCTGCATGTATCAATGGTGCTGAAGTGGAGGCGTTCGAGAGCATCAGGTTCGTCAGGGGGCTAAAGAAACTCAGCACGTCCACAAGGACTCTCACCCATTTTTATAGGTGCAAGGTAGAAAGCATCTTATCCGGAAGCTTGCTCTGCCCAGGATCGCTAGAGAATCATGAACACAGCCCAGTCTATCATGTAAACCAGTCTTTAATTTTGACTGATTGAGTTTTCTTTGGAATTTGTGAGACAGTCAGAGTGTTGTTTTGGACTGATTTTGTTTGGCTCAGGACAATTAGAAAATGATAAGAAGTGCTGTGTTACATTTAAATAGCCAGCGTAGGTACGTAGGAGGAAAGCATTTCTGAGTGAGTGCAGGGAACAGTAAATAGGATGTAACCTTTGCTTAGGGTTTCAAGCATAAAGAAAGGTTTTTGGGAGGATAAGTAACTGAGAAGAGGACAGAGATAGTAGGAACTGCAGATGCTCGAGAATCTGAGATAACAAGGTCTAGAGTTGGATGAACACAGCAGGCCAGGCAGCATCAGAGGAGCAGGAAGGCTGATGTTTTGGGCCAGCACCTAGAATATTGAGATCCTTCAGAAGCGTTTCTCCCCGCGACTCCTGGAAGAAGGGTCTAGGCCCGAAACGTCAGCCTTCCCACTCTGAGGGTGCCTGCCCTGCTGTGTTCACCCAGCTCTACCCCTTGTTATCTCTGAAAAGAGGAGACCTTCCCTTTCTGCCATCTCGGGGATTGGTGCTGGGTCCACTGTCGTTTGTCGCTTACATCAACAATTTGACGGAGAATTTCGAAAGCATGGTTAGTAGGTTTGCAGGTGGCCCCAAAGCTGGAAGCGCTGTGGACAATGAGGAATGTTACCCCTTAGGACAGTGGAATCTTGATCAACTGGGCCAGTGGGCTGAGGAGTGGCATGATGGAGCTAAATTCAGATACATGTGATGTGTTGCTTTTTGGTAAGTCAAACAAGGACAGGACTTACACAGATTAATGGTAGGGCCCTGTGGAGAGTTGTCAAACAGATAGACCTTGTGGGGTTCAGGGACATAGGGGTCACAGGTAGACAGGTCGGTGAAAGTGGTGTTTGGAGATAACGGGAACTGCAGATGCTGGAGAATCCGAGATAACAAAGTGTGGAGCTGGATGAACACAGCAGGCCAAGCAGCATCTTAGGAGCACAAAAGCTGATGTTTCGGGCCTCGATCCTTCATCAGAAAAGGGGGATGGGCAGAAGGTTCTGAAATAAATAGGGAGAGAGGGGGAGGCGGACTGAAGATGGAGAGAAAAGAAGATAGGTGGAGAGGAGAGTATAGGTAGGGAGGTGGGGAGGGGATAGGTCAGTCCGGGGAAGACGGACAGGTCAAGGAGGCAGGATGAGGTTAGTAGGTGGGAAATGGAGGTGCGGCTTGAAGTGGGAAGAGCAGGTGGGTGAGAGGAAGAACAGGTTAGGGAGGCGAGGAAGAGCTGGGCTGGTTTTGTGATGCAGTGGGGGGAGGGAGATTTTGAAGCTGGTGAAGTCCACATTGATATCATTGGGCTGCAGAGTTCCCAAGCGGAATATGAGTTGCTGTTCCTGAAACCTTCGGGTGGCATCATTGTGGCACTGCAGGAGGCCCATGATGGACATGTCATCTAAGGAATGGGAGGGGGAGTGGAAATGGTTCGCAACTGGGAGGTGCAGTTGTTTATTGCAAACCAAGCGGAGGTGTTCTGCAAAGCGGTCTCCAAGCCTCTGCTTGGTTTCCCGATGTAGAGGAAGCCACAGCGGGTGCAGTGGTGTTTGGTACGCTCGCCTTTATTGGTCAGTGCGTTGAGTACAGGGAGTCGGAAGGGTCATGTCGAGGATGTGAGTGATGTTGGCGAGGCGTCTTCCACCCTGATCACCCTGTAATGTGAAGGATGTTATTAAACTGGAGAGGGTTCGGGAGAGATTTACCAGGATGCTGCCGGGTGTGGAAGGGTTTGAGTTGCAGGGCGAGGTTGGGGCGTCGCAGTTTTGGTGGTGGTGGGGGGGGGGTGGGCGCGGGGTGGCCTTGTTGGGGTTTATAAAATCACGAGAGGCAGAAAAAAGGAGAATAGCCAAGGCCTTTTCCCCTCGGATAGGGGAGCTCAAAACTGGAGGAACACACGGTGGGAGAAGGATTTAAAAAGGGACATGAGGGTTTTCCATAGGGTGTTTTGTGAGTGGAATGAACTATCAGAGGAAGTGGCAGACGCAATATTTAAAAGACATTTGGACAGGTACGTGGGTGGGAAAGGTTTAAATGGATTTGAGGGAAACAGTTTAGTTTGGGGAAACCCGGCTAGCACGGACACGATGGGCCGAAGGGCCTATTTCTACACTGTGTGAGGCTATAACACACCAGGATTTCTTCAATCCTTAACTCTTACAAAAAAGGGGGCTTGCCTGCATTAGCACTCTCCTCTGATATGGGATCATGGTCGAGTTCCCTTATTGTGAGGCACCCCGTGACAGAAGTGCCTCTCGCCGAGCTCAGCGGGACGGACTATTCCGGAAGGTTCTTTATTTAGCGTCCGGCTCCCCTCTGAGGAGTAAACAGCGTGTGCCGCTCGGCAGCGACTGTACGTAGAGACGGTGGGGGTAGTGGGGTTGGGTGGGGGGGGACGATGGTGGTGATGGAGAGGCTTGCAGGAGCCTGGCTCCTGCGTCATGGTGCACCTCGAGCTGCTCACGCTGTGCACCATCCTCCAAACCCGTTCCTCACCAGGCCCCGGCCTCCCTGTTCCCCAGGCAGGGCGCGGAAGGGGCCCCAACAAGGACAAAGGCCGAGGCGGTAAGGTTTGGGCGAACAAGGGCAATGAGACAGAACTCCAGCGGCTGGCGCCAGGTGTAGGTGAGTACGGATTGACCTCGGGGTGGGGGGGGAGAGGGGGAAACAGGGAGTGGATGAGGGGGGTGGGACGGGAGTGTGGGAGGAGAGTGAGGCAGTGGAGGAGTGGAGGAGGAAGTGGAGTGGGAGAAGAGTGAGGGAGTCAGGGAGGGGGTGGAGTGGGGCGGAGTGAGGGAGTGGGGGAGGGGAGTGGAGTGGGAGGAGAGTTGGGGAGGGGTGGCGTGGGAGGAGAGTGGGGGAGGGTGTGGAGTGGGGCGGAGTGAGGGAGTGGGGGAGGGGAGTGGAGTGGGAGGAGAGTTGGGGAGAGGGTGGAGTGGGAGGAGAGTTGGGGAGGGGGTGGAGTGGGAGGAGAGTTGGGGAGGGGTGGAGTGGGATGAGAGTTGGGGAGGGGTGGAGTGGGAGGAGAGTGGGGGAGGGGGTGGAGTGGGGCGGAGTGGGGGAGGGGAGTGGAGTGGGAGGAGAGTTGGGGAGGGGGTGGAGTGGGAGGAGAGTGGGGGAGGGGGTGGAGTGGGAGGAGAGTGGGGGAGGGGGTGGAGTGGGAGGAGAGTTGGGGAGGGGTGGAGTGGGATGAGAGGTGGGGGAGGGGTGGAGTGGGATGAGAGTTGGGGAGGGGGTGGTGTGGGAGGAGAGTGGGGGACGGGGTGGAGTGGGAGGAGTGTGAGGGAGTGGGGGGGGGGTGGGAGGAGAGTGAGGGAGTGGGGGGGGTGGGAGGAGAGTGAGGGATTGGGGAGGGGGGGTGGGAGGAGAGTGAGGGAGTGCAGGGGAGGAAAGTGAGGGAGTTGGGGAAGGGGGGTGGGAGTAGAATGAGGGAGTGGAGGAGTGGGGGAGGCGGTGGAGTGGGAGGAGAGTGAGGGAGTTGGGGGGAGGAGAGTGAGAGAGTGTGGGGAGGAGAGGGAGGGAGAGGGGGGTGGGAGGAGAGGGAGGGAGAGGGGTGTGGGAGGAGAGGGAGGGAGGGGTGGGTGGGAGGAGAGTGAGGGAGTGGGGGAGGGGGGTGGAGGAGAGTGGGAGAGGGGGCTGGGAGGAGAGTGAGTGAGTGGGGGGCTGGGAGGAAAGTGAGGGATCTGGGGAGGTGGGGTGGGAGGAGAATGAGAGAGGGAGGTTGGGGTGGGAGGAGAGTGGGGGGGAGGGGAATGTGGCAAGAGGAGAGTGAGGGAGTTCGGGGGAGGGGTTTGAAGTGGAAGGAGAGTGAGGGGTTGGGGGGATGGTTTTGAAGCGGGGGAGATTGAGGGAGTGGGGGCATGAGAAGAGTGAGGGAGTGGGGGAGGGGGTGGAGTGGGAGGAGAGTGAGGGGGTAGGGGAGGGGGTGGAGTGGGAGGAGAGTGAGGGGGTGGGCTGGGGGAGGGTTTTGAAGCGAGACGAGAGTGAGGGGGTGGGTGGGGGAAGGGTTTGAGGCGGGAGAAGAGTGACGGAGTTGGGGGGAGGGCTTTGAAGCAGGAGGAGAGTGATGGAGTGGGGGAGGGGTGGGTTTTGAAGTGGGAGGAGAGCGAGGGGGTGGCGGGCGGACGGTGGGTGGGAGGAGAGTGAGGGGGTGGCGGGCGGAGGGTGGGTGGGAGGAGAGTGAGGGGGTGGCCGTCGGAGGGTGGGCGGGAGGAGAGTGAGGGGGTGGCGGGCGGAGGGTGGGTGGGAGGAGAGTGAGGGGGTGGCGGGCGGAGGGTGGGTGGGAGGAGAGTGAGGGGGTGGCCGTCGGAGGGTGGGCGGGAGGAGAGTGAGGGGGTGGCGGGCGGAGGGTGGGTGGGAGGAGAGTGAGGGGGTGGCGGGCGGAGGGTGGGTGGGAGGAGAGTGAGGGGGTGGCGGGCGGAGGGTGGGTGGAAGGAGAGTGAGGGGGTGGCGGGCGGAGGGTGGGTGGGAGGAGAGTGAGGGGGTGGCGGGCGGAGGGTGGGTGGGAGGAGAGTGAGGGGGTGGCGGGCGGAGGGTGGGTGGGAGGAGAGTGAGGGGGTGGCGGGCGGAGGGTGGGTGGGAGGAGAGTGAGGGGGTGGTGGGCGGAGGGTGGGTGGGAGGAGAGTGAGGGGGTGGCGGGCGGAGGGTGGGTGGGAGGAGAGGGAGGGGGTGGCGGGTGGAGGGTGGGTGGGAGGAGAGTGAGGGGGTGGCGGGCGGAGGGTGGGTGGGAGGAGAGGGAGGGGGTGGCGGGTGGAGGGTGGGTGGGAGGAGAGTGAGGGGGTGGCGGGCGGAGGGTGGGTGGGAGGAGAGTGAGGGGGTATATTTTCTACCATCCTTACTGAGCTCTAAGGATCTTCTTAAACCGGGATTATAGCTCCTGGCAACAGTGCTCACCCGGAAGATGACAAAGACGCCTCCCTCAGTGTCCATGTGACTCCTGACTCACTGGAGCAGAACAGGGGGGATGCGCCTCCAGGTCACTCCCACACTCAGACAACCACCGGTAGGACCACTCGTGTCCAGGAGGGACAGCACCCCAGGCACAGCATGGAGCAAGAGACCCATGGTCATAGCCATGGGCGTTCCCACAGGCCGGCAAACATGAGGAATGCTGGAATAGCCACGATCGCCTGGATGGTCATTGTTGGTGATGGCGCCCACAACTTCACAGACGGCCTGGCCATCGGTAAGGGGCTTGGGGTTGGAGAGCTATCACAGCCTGGCACTGTCACAGCCTGGGACTGTCACAGAGAGGGTTACCGCAGCCTGGCACTGTCACAGCCTGGGACTGTCACAGAGAGGGTTACCGCAGCCTGGCACTGTCTCAGCCTGGCACTGTCACAGAGAGGGTTACCGCAGCCTGGCACTGTCACAGCCTGGGACTGTCACAGAGAGGGTTACCGCAGCCTGGCACTGTCACAGAGAGGGTTACCGCAGCCTGGCACTGTCACAGCCTGGCACTGTCACAGAGAGGGTTACCGCAGCCTGGCACTGTCACAGCCTGGGACTGTCACAGAGAGGGTTACCGCAGCCTGGCACTGTCACAGAGAGGGTTACCGCAGCCTGGCACTGTCTCAGCCTGGCACTGTCACAGAGAGGGTTACCGCAGCCTGACACTGTCACAGAGAGGGTTACCGCAGCCTGGCACTGTCACAGAGAGGGTTACCACAGCCTGACACTGTCACAGAGAGGGTTACCGCAGCCTGGCACTGTCACAGCCTGGGACTGTCACAGAGAGGGTTACCACAGCCTGGCACTGTCACAGAGAGGGTTACCGCAGCCTGGCACTGTCACAGCCTGGGACTGTCACAGAGAGGGTTACCGCAGCCTGGCACTGTCACAGAGAGGGTTACCGCAGCCTGGCACTGTCTCAGCCTGGCACTGTCACAGAGAGGGTTACCGCAGCCTGGCACTGTCACAGAGAGGGTTACCGCCACCTGGCACTGCCACAGCCTGGGACTGTCACAGAGAGGGTTACCGCAGCCTGACACTGTCACAGCCTGGGACTGTCACAGAGAGGGTTACCACAGCCTGACACTGTCACAGAGAGGGTTACCGCAGCCTGGCACTGTCACAGAGAGGGTTACCGCCACCTGGCACTGCCACAGCCTGGGACTGTCACAGAGAGGGTTACCGCAGCCTGGCACTGTCACAGCCTGGGACAATCTGAGACTGTCACAGCCTGGGACTATCTGGGACCGTCACAGCTTGGGACTATCTGGGACTGTCACAGCCTGGGACTATCTGGGACTGTCACAGCCTGGGACTGTCACAGCCTGGGACTAGCTGGGACTGTCACAGCCTGGGACAATCTGGGACTGTCACAGCCTGGGACTATCTGGGACTGTCACAGCCTGGGACTATCTGGGACTGTCACAGCCTGGGACTGTCACAGCCTGGGACTAGCTGGGACTGTCACAGCCTGGGACAATCTGGGACTGCCCCAGCTATGCCTGCCTCTTTGTAGGTTACGTGGAACAGTCCCTCTTCCGCACCTACACAGGCCCCAAACCCCACCTCTTCCTCCGGTACATTGATGACTGTATCAGCGCCGCCTCTTGCTCCCCAGAGGAGCTCGAACAGTTCAACCACTTCACCAACACCTTCCACCCCAACCTTCAGTTCACCTGGGCCATCTCCAGCACATCCCTCACCTTCCTGGACCTCTCAGTCTCCATCTCAGGCAACCAGCTTGTAACTGATGTCCATTTCAAGCCCACCGACTCCCACAGCTACCTAGAATACACCTCCTCCCACCCACCCTCCTGCAAAAATTCCATCCCCTATTCCCAATTCCACCGCCTCCGCCGCATCTGCTCCCATGATGAGGCATTCCACTCCCGCACATCCCAGATGTCCAAGTTCTTCAAGGACCGCAACTTTCCCCCCACAGTGATCGAGAACGCCCTTGACCGCGTCTCCCGCATTTCCCGCAACACATCCCTCACACCCCGCCCCCGCCACAAGCGCCCCAAGAGGATCCCCCTCGTTCTCACACACCACCCCACCAACCTCCAGATACAACGCATCATCCTCCAACACTTCCGCCATTTACAATCTGACCCCACCACCCAAGACATTTTTCCATCCTCATCCCTGTCTGCTTTCCGGAGAGACCACTCTCTCCGTGACTCCCTTGTTCGCTCCACACTGCCCTCCAACCCCACCACACCCGGCACCTTCCCCTGCAACCGCAGGAAATGCTACACTTGCCCCCACACCTCCTCCCTCACCCCTATCCCAGGCCCCAAGATGACATTCCACATTAAGCAGATGTTCACCTGCACACCTGCCAATGTGGTATACTGCACCCACTGTACCCGGTGTGGCTTCCTCTACATTGGGGAAACCAAGCGGAGGCTTGGGGACCGCTTTGCAGAACACCTCCGCTCGGTTCGCAATAAACAACTGCACCTCCCAGTCGCAAACCATTTCCACTCCCCCTCCCATTCTCTAGATGACATGTCCATCATGGGCCTCCTGCAGTGCCACAATGATGCCACCCGAAGGTTGCAGGAACAGCAACTCATATTCCGCCTGGGAACCCTGCAGCCCAATGGTATCAATGTGGACTTCACCAGTTTCAAAATCTCCCCTTCCCCCACTGCATCCCTAAACCAGCCCAGTTCGTCCCCTCCCCCCACTGCACCACACAACCAGCCCAGCTCTTCCCCCCCACCTACTGCATCCCAAAACCAGTCCAACCTGTCTCCGCCTCCCTAACCTGTTCTTCCTCACCCATCCCTTCCTCCCACCCCAAGCCGCACCTCCATCTCCTACCTACTAACCTCATCCCACCTCCTTGACCTGTCCGTCTTCCCTGGACTGACCTATCTCCTCCCTACCTCCGCACCTATACGCTCCTCTCTACCTATCTTCTTTTCTCTCCATCTTCGGTCCGCCTCCCCCTCTCTCCCTATTTATTCCAGTTCCCTCTCCCCATCCCCCTCTCTGATGAAGGGTCTAGGCCCAAAACGTCAGCTTTTGTGCTCCTGAGATGCTGCTGGGCCTGCTGTGTTCATCCAGCCTCACATTTTATTATCTTGGATTCTCCAGCATCTGCAGTTCCCATTATCACTGTCACAGCCTGGGACTATCTGGGACTGTCACAGCCTGGGACTACCTGGGACTGTCACAGCCTGGGACTATCTGGGACTGTCATAGCCTTGGGCTATCCCCAATCTATCCTTTGTCTCTATTAATCCTCGGCCACAACCAGGAATGAAGTTTGTTGTCATCAAAGCCACTTGTATCCGTTTTGTCCTGTAGGAGCTGCGTTTTCCACAGGGATTTCAGGAGGTTTAAGCACTGCCATCGCTGTGTTTTGTCATGAGCTTCCCCATGAACTGGGTGAGTATGACAGTCTGCTGCTTGTCCTGACTTTTACTGTGTGACTGCCTTTAGCTGCATTTATCGCTCTTCTCCACGTCCGGTTGTTATTCTTCATCCCAGATATGTTCCGACCCTAATTGCCCAGAGGGTAGGCAAGAGTGAATCCTCTTGCTGAGGGGTCACACGCAGACCAGACCGGGGTTAGGTCCTCCCAGAGAGGGTCACTGTGCCAACTCCTCTATCTCGCTCTCTCTGAATCTCTATCGCTGTCTCTCTCTCTCTCTGTCTCTCTCTCCCTTTCACTATCCAGCTTTCTCTCTCTGCCTTCTCCTCTCTTTCTCTCTCCGTCTTGTCTCTCTCCATCTCTCTGCCTTGCTCCTTTTCTCTCTACCTCTCCATCTTTTCTCTATGCTTCTCTTTCTCTTTCTTTCTGTTTTCTCTGTCTCTTTCCTCCTCATGATCTCTCCATCTTATCTCTGTCTGTCTAGTTATCTATCTCTCTTTACCTGTTCCTCGCTCTGTCTCTCTCTCTGTCTCGCCTCTATCTCTCTCTTTTCCTTTTACTCAAGCTCGCCATCTTCTCTCTGTCTTTCTGTTTTTCTCTATCTCTTCATCTTATCACCAACTGCTTCTCTCTTTCTTTTCCCCTCTATCGCTGCCTCTTCTGTCTCTCTCTCTCTCCATCTCCTTTCTTTCCGTCTCTCTTTTCCTTTTTATCTCTGTTGTTTCTCTCTATCCCCCTTCTCTCTCTTTTCCTCTTTCTCTATCTCTCTGTCTCTCTCTCTCTTACTTGCTCTAAGACCATAAGACACAGGAGCAGAAATTAGGCCATTCGGCCCATCGAGTCTGCTCTGCCATTCAATCATAGCTGGTAAGTTCCTCAACCCCATTCTCCCGCTTTCTCCCCACAACCCTTGATCCCCTTGACGATGAAGAACCTCTCTCTCTCAGTCTCAAATATACTCAATGACCTGTCCTCCATAGCCTTCTGTGGGAGTGAACTCCATAGATTCACCACTCTCTTGCTCAAGAAGTTTCTCCTTACGTCCGTCTTAAATGGTCTACCCTTTACTCTACAGCCACTCTCTCGAGTCCTAGCCTCTCCCACCAGCTCCTACTTATAATCCTTTCTCTCTCTCTCTCTGTCTCTTTTCCTCTCCCTCTATCTCTCTATCTTTGCTGTCTCTGCCTGTTTATCTCCTTCCTCTCTCTCTCTCTCTCTCTCCGTGTCTCTCTGTCTCTCTCTGTCTCTCTGTCTCTCTCTCTGCCCATGGTGCCCAATCAGCAGGGCTGGCTCTGCCAGGCATCACGCAGCTCGGTGTAGGATCCCGCTGTGCCTGGGTTGAAGTTTTCTCTGTTTCTGTTCCAGGTGATTTTGCAGTGCTCCTGCGAGCGGGGCTCACACTCAGACAGGTTGTAGTATTTAACTTGGTGTCAGCTCTCGTTAGTTACCTGGGTTTGGCTGTTGGAATTGCTATTGGCCAGCACACTGCCTACGTAACACCCTGGATCTTTACTGGAACTGCAGGCATCTTCCTCTATGTGTCTCTGGTCGACATGGTAAGTACATCCCCTTAGCTTTACTCCATCAGCTCCCGCGGTATTTCTTTAAGATTTTAGATGTTATTGCCACACGTCCTCAAGTACAGGAGTGCAGTGACAATCACACATGGCACCAAATTTGGTACTAAAGTACCAAGGCACAAAAACAAGTTTAGGTACAAAGTTGAAAGAGAAAAAAGAATTATTGTCTGTCTCTCTCTGTCTCCATCTCATAGAGTCATAGAGATGTGCAGCACAGAACCAGACCCTTTGGTCAAACTCGTCCATGCCGACCAGATATTCTAAATTAATCTAGTCCCATTTGCCAGCATTTGGCCCAGACCCATCTAAACCTTTCCCATTCATATACCTATCCAGTTCCCTTTTAAATATTATAATTGTACCAGCCTCTTCCACTTCCCCTGGCAGTTCATTCCATACACGCACCCCCCTCTGTGTGAAAATGTTACTCCCTCAGGTCCCTTTTAAAGATAAACAAAGTGTGGAGCTGGATGAACACAGCAGGTCAAGCAGCGTCTCAGGAGCACAAAAGCTGACATTTCGGGCCTAGACCCTTCATCAGAGAGGGGGATGAAGGGTCTAGGCCCGAAACGTCAGCTTTTGTGCTCCTCTGATGCTGCTGGGCCTGCTGTGTTCATCCAGCTCCACACTTTGTTATCTCGGATTCTCCAGCATCTGCAGTTCCTACTATCTCTGGTCCCTTTTTAAATCTTTCCCCCTGAAGCACCCTCACCGAGGATTGGAGTCAGGGTGGGGCAGAATACCTTCACATCAGAGTCAGGACATTCTGGAGGGAGTGTGAAAGAGAGAGAGAGAGAGACACACACAAAGAGACAGAGACAGAGAGAGGGAGAGAGAGGCTGTACAGGACATTGATAAGGGCCACTTTTGGAATACTGTAGTCAGTTCTGGTCTCCCTGCGGTGGGAAGGATGTTGTGAATGGGGTCTGAAAAGATTCGCCGGGGTGGGAGGGTTTGATCTACAGGGAGAGGCTGGGGTTATTTTCTCTGGAGCGCCAGAGGCTGAGAGGATGATTTTATAGAGGTTTATAAAACCATGAGGGGGCATGGATAGGGTAAATAGACCAGGTCTTTAACCCCGGGGGTGGGGGGGGGTTCCGAAACTAAAGGAAGGTGGGAGGGGGGAAGGGAGCTGAGGGGGTAACATTTTCACACAGAGGGTGGTGCGTGTGTGGGACGAGCTGCCAGAGGGAGTGGGTGGGGGCTGGGACAGCGACAACATTTAAAAGGCGTCTGGGTGGGGACGTGGATAGGAGGGGGATAGGGGGCCGAACGCTGGGAAATGGGGGCTGGATTAATTCAGGATATCTGGGTCGGCATGGACAAGTTGGAATGAAAGGTCAGTTTCTGTACTGTACAGTTCTATGACTATCTCTCTATGAAAGAGACACACACACAGTGAGAGAGAGAGAGAGAGAGAGAGACAGTGAGAGAGAAAGAGAAATTTTAGGGAACATTACTGTCCTCATACAGAGTGGGATAGATGTGAGACAAAGAAAGCAGCACGGTCAGACCCCCTAATTAATCTGGAAGCCAAACTAGGGACTGAATGGCCTCCTGCTATTCCTGGTGGGACAGTGTCAAGGCTGAATGGCCTTCTGCTGTTCCTGGTGTGACAGGCTCAAGGCTGAATGGCCTCCTGCTGTTCCTGTGGAACAGGCTCGAGGAGAGGGGGCTGAATGGCCTCCTGCTGTTCCTGTGCGACAGGCTCGAGGAGAGGGGGCTGAATGGCCTCCTGCTGTTCCTGTGCGACAGGCTCAAGGCTGAATGGCCTCCTGCTGTTCCTGTGGGACAGGCTCGAGGAGAGGGGGCTGAATGGCCTCCTGCTGTTCCTGTGGGACAGGCTGGAGGAGTGGGGGGTGGGGTGGCGGTGGTTGCTGAATGGCAGTGAATTGCT
The DNA here is from genome assembly GCF_030684315.1 of Stegostoma tigrinum. Taxonomy (NCBI): domain Eukaryota; kingdom Metazoa; phylum Chordata; class Chondrichthyes; order Orectolobiformes; family Stegostomatidae; genus Stegostoma; species Stegostoma tigrinum. Next base: position 19,319,875 of record NC_081404.1, read on the forward strand.
ATGAAATCCATCTGCAGTAGGGCTGGCTCTGAGGGTAACGATTCTGGTTTGTGTGTGCAGCTCCCGGAAATGATACATGCGCAGACAGGGAGCGGGGAGCACAGTCCGCTCGGGATGTTTCTCAGTCAGAATCTCGGCTTCCTGCTCGGTGTTGGGACCATGCTCTGCATCGCCCTGTTTGAGAACAAATTACAGCTAGACATCAGCTTTTAGGAGGCGTCAAACTGGACAGAAGTGGGACAGAAAAAAGACCTCGGGCCATCTCTCACAAAGTGGGATCTTCCTATTCTCAAACACCTTGAGGTTCCTTCCCAGCGACTCGGCCGCCTCCTGCGGTCCCAGTGGGGTTGGCACGTCCTGCCTTTCTCAAAATCCTGCCGAGCGCCTGGACATCGGAAATGTGCTGCCTTCAGATGCCAGGAGACCACATTGAACTGTCTTCCTTTCAGTCTCTGCACCTACAGACTTTCCTACGTGTTCCCTGGCCTCTATAAAGTGTAGCCATGTTTACTTGGGACTTTCACATCTCTGGCCAGGATCCCATACGCATGAGCAAGGATGTGGCTGGGTGGAGTTAGTGTATCATTCGGAGGAATTAACCCAACACAGCATGTCATCCACACCAGATAATCCTTTACCATTAGCTGCAGACAGTTTTATTCAACACTGTAACACACCGATACATCCCACAACACTCACTGTAACACACCGATACATCCCACAACACTCGCTGTAACACACTGATACACCCCGCACCCCTCACTGTAACACACCGATACACCCCACACCCCTCACTGTAACACACCGATACACACCACACCCCTCAGTGTAACACACCGATACACCCCGCACCCCTCACTGTAACACACCGATATACTCCACACCCCTCACTGTAACACACCGATACACCCCACACCCCTCACTGTAACACACCGATACACCCCACACCCCTCACTGTAACACACCGATATACCCCTCACTGTAACGCACCGTTACACCCCACACCCCTCACTGTAACACACCGATACATCCCACAACACTCGCTGTAACACACCGATACACCCCGCACCCCTCACTGTAACACACCGATATACCCTTCACCCCTCACTGTAACACACCGATATACCCCGCACCCCTCACTGTAACACACCGATATACCCTTCACCCCTCACTGTAACACACCGATATACCCCGCACCCCTCACTGTAACACACCGATATACCCTTCACCCCTCACTGTAACACACCGATATACCCTTCACCCCTCACTGTAACACACCGATATACCCCACACCCCTCACTGTAACACACCGATATACCCCACACCCCTCACTGTAACACACCGATATACCCCGCACCCCTCACTGTAACACACCGATATACCCCGCACCCCTCACTGTAACACACCGATACACCCCACACCCCTCACTGTAATACACCGATAGACCCCACACCCTTCACTGTAACACACCGATACACCCCACACCCCTCACTGTAACACACCGATACACCCCACACCCCTCACTGTAACACACCGATATACCCCACACCCCTCACTGTAACACACCGATACACCCCACACCCCTCACTGTAACACACCGATACACCCCACACCCCTCACTGTAACACACCGATATACCTCACGCCCCTCACTGTAACACACCGATATACCCCACACCCCTCACTGTAACACACCGATATACCCCACACCCCTCACTGTAACACACCGATACACCCCGCACCCCTCACTGTAACACACCAATATACCCTGCACCCCTCACTGTAACACACCGATATACCCCACAGCCCTCACTGTAACACACCGATATACCCCACAGCCCTCACTGTAACACACCGATATACCCCACACCCCTCACTGTTTCAGTCCGATATACCCCACAGCCCTCACTGTAACACACCAATGTACCCCACACCCCTCACTGTAACACACCGATATACCCCACACCCCTCACTGTAACACACCGATACACCCCACACCCCTCACTGTAACACTCTGATATACCCCACACCCCTCTCTGTAACACACCGATATACCCCACACCCCTCACTGTAACACACCGATACACCCCACACCCCTCACTGTAACACACCGATATACCGCACACCCCTCACTGTAACACACCGATATACCCCTCACCCCTCACTGTAACACACCGATATACCCCTCACTGTAACACACCGATACACCCCACACCCCTCACTGTAACACACCGATACACCCCACACCCCTCACTGTAACACACCGATATACCCCTCACTGTAACGCACCGTTACACCCCACACCCCTCACTGTAACACACCGATACACCCTACCCCCCTCACTGTAATGCACCGATACACCCCACACCCCTCACTGTAACACACCGATATACCCTGCAGCCCTCACTGTAACACACCGATACACCCCACACCCCTCACTGTAACACACCAATATACCCCACAGCCCTCAACTGGACATGCTGATATCCCCCACAACATCATAGAATGATAGAATTTTACTGTATAGAAGGAACCTGTTTGATCCATCATGTCCATCCTGGTTCTGAAAGAATATTCTTCTTTACCTTGTCAAAACTGCTCATCATTTGTACACCTTGGTAAGGGTCACCCCTTAATCTTCTCTGATCCAATGTGAATGAGTTCAAACTTGCGAATTGTCCCTTCTCTCCAAAATCCCCCAGTCCCACAGTGTTTTATTAAGCCTCCCTTACACTCTCTTTAACATCCTTCATTCAATAAGGTGCCCAGAACTGAACAAAATAATCTCAAGGTACTCCAAACTTAACTGATAACATGAACAAATTGCGCATTTTTCTATGTTCGGTGAATGAATGAAATGAAATGTAATAAAATGACCATCAATTGACTAAAATAAGACTACGCCCCCAGCTGGATTTATTTATGTTGCAAATTGAGCGCAGCATTTTATGATAATAAAATGTGAGGCTGGATGAACACAGCAGGCCAAGCAGCATCTCAGGAGCACAAAAGCTGACGTTTCGGGCCTAGACCCTTCATCAGAGATTTTATCTTGTGTTTTCTCCTTTGACAAGTTTTCACTGAAGTTTTGAGAGGGTTTTCTATTGACAGTGACTTTAATCATCATATCTTGTTATGGAGTAGTGTATGCAATTTCATTCCTATCTTGTAGTGATCATACTGAGTCAGCTGGGTGCACCCCTCAGAATCTGTGTTCCCTGATTTGGACTGTAAACCTGGTCCGATCAGGGAGCCCTGGCTGACAGATATAAACAGGAGGGTCAAGGGGTTCTGTTCCTGGCTCTGGATCAGTGTCAAGGAGTCTGTGCGTGTAAATAGAGGGTGATCCATTACCGGCCTCTGTGCAGTTACTTGCAGTGGCAAGGAGTAAGAATAGTATGATCCCGAAGAAACTCGCTGGCGATGTCAGCATTTGAGTCAGGGTAAGCGTTTCTGGCGTCGTGCCACCATTTGCAATTGCAGTTAGCTGAGGATTCCCAGAGGAATGCTACAATTAGTACCAATATTTGAGGATGCAATCTGAGGTATTGTCAGCCTGTGCCATTCTTCAGCGGATTTTGGAGAACGTTTTACAAGGCCTGTACCCCCAGGTTGCCATTTGTCCAGAGAATGTGATAATAACAGGGAAGAGCAGTAAGGAGAACTTAGGGAACTTAGACAAGGCAGAAGTCAGCCGTGAAATGGCATACTCCCCACTTGCCTGGATAAGGTGCAGCTATTTCTGTCTTTGTTTCGGAATTTTCGGCTTCCCCAGTTATTTATTTTATTCTCTTTAATGGATACACTGTCACTCAGCTGTAAGGCACAGTGACAGGCTGCAGTGCACAAAGAGGCCACTCAGCCCGTTGTGCACGCCCCAGCTCTAGCCTCCTCAGGCCGATCTCCTGCGCCCCACCCTACCCCGTTTCGCTTCACACCATTTCATATCCAAACAACCGTCCAACGGCCCTGCGGAATGGGCCAGAGATATGTTGTTTATCCACGGCGTCGGCCCTCGTACAGCGCGAAAACAGGCCCTTCGGCCCAACGCATCCATGCCAACCAAGTTTCTGAAATGTGGCCCTTACAGATACATTTCAGGGTAACACGGTGGCTCAGTGGCTAGCACAGTTGCCTCACAGCGTCAGGAACCCCAGTTCAATCCCACCTTCGGGTGACAGACTGCATGCGCAGAGTTCACACATTCTCGCCACATCTGTGAGAGTTTGGCCCAGGTGCTCCGGTTTCCTATACAATCAGAAAACTGTTGGATTTCTGAAGGGTCCAGACCCGAAACGTCAGCTTTCCTGCTCCTCTGATGCTGCTTGGCCTGCTGTGTTCATCCAGCTCTACACCTTGTTATCTCAGATTCTCCAGCATCTGCAGTTCCTACTGTCTCTGGAAAAACTCGGGGTGTTTTCTCCAGAGGCAGAGGGGAGACTTGATAGAAGTCTATAAATTATGTAGGGTTGACAGTCAGAGTCTTTTTTTCCCCAGGGTTGAAATGTCTAAGTCTAAGGGGGGCATGCATTTAAGGTGAGAGGGGGAAAGTTTAAAGGAGATGTGAGGGGTGAGGTTTTTTAACACACAGAGTGCTAGGGGTGTGGAACGCGGTGCCAGGTGTGGGTGGTGGAGGCAGGTACGATAGAGGCATTTAAGGGGCTTTGAGATAAGCATAAGGATATGCAAGGAATGGAGGGATAGGGACCAAGGGCAGACAGAAGGAATTAGTCTAATTGGGCGTCATGTTGAACTGAAGGACAGTGATGGTTTTTATGGAGAAAGTAAGGCAAAGGTAAGACCTGCTGTAAGATTATTGAGGGGGGGTGGTACGGACAGGGCAGATAGACCTGAGAGGGGTGTATAATGTTACCGGGGAGGTGGTACGGACAGGGTGGATAGACCTGAGAGGGGTGTATAATGTTACCGGGGAGGTGGTACGGACAGGGTGGATAGACCTGAGAGGGGTGTATAATGTTACCGGGGAGGGGGTACGGACAGGGTAGATAGACCTGAGAGGGGTGTATAATGTTACCGGGGGGGGGGTACGGACAGGGCGGATAGACCTGAGAGGGGTGTATAATGTTACCGGGGAGGTGGTACGGACAGGGTGGATAGACCTGAGAGGGGTGTATAATGTTACCGGGGAGGGGGTACGGACAGGGTGGATAGACCTGAGAGGGGTGTATAATGTTACCGGGGAGGGGGTACGGACAGGGTGGATAGACCTGAGAGGGGTGTATAATGTTACCCGGGGGGGGGGGTACGGACAGGGCGGATAGACCTGAGAGGGGTGTATAATGTTACCGGGGAGGGGGTACGGACAGGGTGGATAGACCTGAGAGGGATGCATATTATTACGGGGGCGGGGGGGTGTACGGACAGGGTGGATAGACCTGAGAGGCGTGTATAATATTACAGGGGGGGGTATGGACAGGGTGGATAAACCTGAGAGGGATGCATATTATTACGGGGGTGGGTACGGACAGGGTGGATAGACCTGAGAGGGGTGTATAATATTACGGGATGGAGGGTACGACAGGGTGGATAGACCTGAGAGGGATGTATTATATTAAGTGGGGGGGGGGTATGGACAGGGTGGGTAGAGGGCGGCTGTAAGGCTTTGTTAAAGACAGTTTGAAGTGACAGACAGGAGGACAGGAAAGGGTAGTTTTTCACTGAGTGGCTAGTGGCTGTCTGGAATGCCTTGCCCAGGGTGGGAAAGCTCTCAGCCTTGGAGAAACCCCCTAGTGTTATCAGATTCAACGCTGGGCAGGGAGGTGGGGGGCGCGGGGGGAATCTGGCTTTGATGGATAGCAGAACATTAAATGGGCTGAAGGGTCTATTCTGTGTGACTCAATTCGCTTGACGTGGCCGATGGTGGAAATGTGAGGAGAACCAGGGGTCAGAGAGCAGCTGAGGAGGGAGAGGGAGTTGGACAGAAAGAGGGTTAACACTTGAGGTGAGGCTCAGGGCAGTGATAGAGAGACAGTGAAGGTGATGGAAGAGGGCTGTTGGATAGGGGCAGGTTGGAAGCTGCAGCAGGCCAACAAAGCGGCTCACCTCCCCACCCGCCTCGCCCAGCACAACCTTCTCTGGGAAATGGAGGGGGGTGGACGTAGTATCAGGTGATGGACTAAATTCTCTGCTCCGAAACAGATCTCAGTTCACAAAAATACATTAAATAACACAGCAAATTAATTTGACAATAATTTGGAAGTGACATGGCAAATTATTGTACAAAATGTGCATGAGATTGCAGCAAATTTTATTTCACACGAGTGCATTTAATAGCAGGGCAAATATCAATTTGGTGAAACCCTAATGCACATTTTATTTTACCAAAAAGTAAAGGTAATAGCAGGGCAGAATTCATTTGATGATGGTACTTGAAATACCAGGACAAACTTCATTTGGTGAAGTTACTTGAAATATCAGAGGGAATTTCATTTGAAGTTATTTGAAATATCACAGGGAATTTTATTTGGTGAAGTTATTTGAAATGTCAGACGGAATTAGATTTGGTGAAGTTATTTGAAATGACACAGGGAATAACATTTGGTGAAGTTATTTGAAATGTCACAGTGAATTACATTTGGTGAAGTTATTTGAAATGTCAGAGGGAATTACATTTGGTGAAGTTATTTGAAATGTCAGAGGGAATTACATTTGGTGAAGTTATTTGAAATGTCAGAGGGAATTACATTTGGTGAAGTTATTTGAAATGTCAAAGGGAATTGCATTTGGTGAAATTATTTGAAATGTCAGAGGGAATTACATTTGGTGAAGTTATTTGAAATGTCACAGAGAATTACATTTGGTGAAGTTATTTGAAATGTCAGAGGGAATTGCATTTGGTGAAGTTATTTGAAATGTCACAGGGAATTACATTTGGTGAAGTTATTTGAAATGTCACAGGGAATTACATTTGGTGAAGTTATTTGAAATGTCAGAGGGAATTACATTTGGTGAAGTTATTTCAAATGTCAGAGGGAATTACATTTGGTGAAGTTATTTGAAATGTCAGAGGGAATTACATTTGGTGAAGTTATTTGAAATGTCAGAGGGAATTACATTTGGTGAAGTTATTTGAAATGTCAGAGGGAATTACATTTGGTGAAGTTATCTGAAATGTCACAGGGAATTACATTTGGTGAAGTTATTTGAAATGTCAGAGGGAATTACATTTGGTGAAGTTATTTGAAATGTCAGAGGGAATTACATTTGGTGAAGTTATTTGAAATGTCAGAGGGAATTACATCTGGTGAAGTTATTTGAAATGTCAGAGGGAATTACATTTGGTGAAATTATTTGAAATGTCACAGGGAATTACATTTGGTGAAGTTATTTGAAATGTCAGAGGGAATTACATTTGGTGAAGTTATTTGAAATGTCACAGGGAATTACATTTGGTGAAGTTATTTGAAATGTCAGAGGGAATTGCATTTGGTGAAGTTATTTGAAATGTCAGACGGAATTACATTTGGTGAAGTTATTTGAAATGTCAGAGGGAATTACATTTGGTGAAGTTATTTGAAATGTCAGAGGGAATTACATTTGGTGAAGTTATTTGAAATGTCAGAGGGAATTACATTTGGTGAAGTTATCTGAAATGTCAGAGGGAATTACATTTGGTGAAGTTATTTGAAATGTCAGAGGGAATTACATTTGGTGAAGTCATTTGAAATGTCAGAGGGAATTACATTTGGTGAAGTTATTTGAAATGTCAGAGGGAATGACATTTGGTGAAGTTATTTGAAATGTCAGAGGGAATTACATTTGGTGAAGTTATTTGAAATGTCACAGGGAATTACATTTGGTGAAGTTATTTGAAATGTCAGAGGGAATTACATTTGGTGAAGTTATTTGAAATGTCGGAGGGAATTACATTTGGTGAAGTTATTTGAAATGTCAGAGGGAATTACATTTGGTGAAGTTATTTGAAATGTCACAGGGAATTACATTTGGTGAAGTTATCTGAAATGTCACAGGGAATTACATTTGGTGAAGTTATTTGAAATGTTCAGAGGGAATTACATTTGGTGAAGTTATTTGAAATGTCAGAGGGAATTACATTTGGTGAAGTTATTTGAAATGTCAGAGGGAATTACATTTGGTGAAGTTATTTGAAATGTCAGAGGGAATGACATTTGGTGAAGTTATTTGAAATGTCAGAGGGAATTTCATTTGGTGAAGTTATGTGAAAAGTCACATGGAATGACATTTGGTGAAGTTAATTGAAATGTTGGAGGGAATTACATTTGGTGAAGTTATTTGAAATGTCAGACGGAATTAAATTTGGTGAAGTTATTTGAAATGTCACAGGGAATAACATTTGGTGAAGTTATATGAAATGTCGGAGGGAATTACATTTGGTGAAGTTATTTGAAAAGGCACATGGAATTACATTTGGTGAAGTTATTTGAAATGTCACAGAGAATTACATTTGGTGAAGTTATTTGAAATGTCAGAGGGAATTGCATTTGGTGAAGTTATTTGAAATGTCACAGGGAATTACATTTGGTGAAGTAATCTGAAATGTCACAGGGAATTACATTTGGTGAAGTTATTTGAAATGTCAGAGGGAATTACATTTGGTGAAGTTATTTGAAATGTCAGAGGGAATTACATTTGGTGAAGTTATTTGAAATGTCAGAGGGAATTACATTTGGTGAAGTTATTTGAAATGTCAGAGGGAATTACATTTGGTGAAGTTATTTGAAATGTCAGAGGGAATTACATTTGGTGAAATTATTTGAAATGTCAGAGGGAATGACGTTTGGTGAAGTTATTTGAAATGTCACAGGGAATTACATTTGGTGAAGTTATTTGAAAGGTCAGAGGGATTTACATTTGGTGAAGTTACTTGAAATGTCGGGGGGAATTACATTTGGTGAAGTTATTTGAAATGTCAGAGGGAATTACATTTGGTGAAGTTATTTGAAATGTCACAGGGAATTACATTTGGTGAAGTTATCTGAAATGTCACAGGGAATTACATTTGGTGAAGTTATTTGAAATGTCAGAGGGAATTACATTTGGTGAAGTTATTTGAAATGTCAGAGGGAATTACATTTGGTGAAGTTATTTGAAATGTCACAGGGAATTACATTTGGTGAAGTTATCTGAAATGTCACAGGGAATTACATTTGGTGAAGTTATTTGAAATGTTCAGAGGGAATTACATTTGGTGAAGTTATTTGAAATGTCTGAGGGAATTACATTTGGTGAAGTTATTTGAAATGTCAGAGGGAATTACATTTGGTGAAGTCATTTGAAATGTCAGAGGGAATTACATTTGGTGAAGTTATCTGAAATGTCAGAGGGAATTACATTTGGTGAAGTTATTTGAAATGTCAGAGGGAATTACATTTGGTGAAGTTATTTGAAATGTCAGAGGGAATTACATTTGGTGAAGTTATTTGAAATGTCACAGGGAATTACATTTGGTGAAGTTATCTGAAATGTCACAGGGAATTACATTTGGTGAAGTTATTTGAAATGTACAGAGGGAATTACATTTGGTGAAGTTATTTGAAATGTCTGAGGGAATTACATTTGGTGAAGTTATTTGAAATGTCAGAGGGAATTACATTTGGTGAAGTTATTTGAAATGTCAGAGGGAATTACATTTGGTGAAGTTATTTGAAATGTCAGAGGGAATGACATTTGGTGAAGTTATTTGAAATGTCAGAGGGAATTTCATTTGGTGAAGTTATTTGAAAAGTCACATGGAATGACATTTGGTGAAGTTATTTGAAATGTTGGAGGGAATTACATTTGGTGAAGTTATTTGAAATGTCAGAGGGAATTACATTTGGTGAAGTTATTTGAAATGTCACAGGGAATAACATTTGGTGAAGTTATTTGAAATGTCAGAGGGAATTGCATTTGGTGAAGTTATTTGAAATGTCACAGGGAATTACATTTGGTGAAGTTATCTGAAATGTCAGAGGGAATTACATTTGGTGAAGTTATTTGAAATGTCAGAGGGAATTACATTTGGTGAAGTTATTTGAAATGTCAGAGGGAATTACATTTGGTGAAGTTATTTGAAATGTCACAGAGAATTACATTTGGTGAAGTTATTTGAAATGTCAGAGGGAATTACATTTGGTGAAGTTATTTGAAATGTCAGAGGGAATTACATTTGGTGAAGTTATTTGAAATGTCACAGGGAATTACATTTGGTGAAATTATTTGAAATGTCAGAGGGAATTGCATTTGGTGAAGTTATTTGAAATGTCAGAGGGAATTACATTTGGTGAAGTTATTTGAAATGTCAGAGGGAATGACATTTGGTGAAGTTATTTGAAATGTCACAGGGAATTACATTTGGTGAAGTTATTTGAAATGCCACAGGGAATGACATTTGGTGAAGTTATTTGAAATGTCACAGGGAATTACATTTGGTGAAGTTATTTGAAATGTCACAGGGAATAACATTTGGTGAAGTTATTTGAAATGTCACAGGGAATTGCATTTGGTGAATTTATTTGAAATGTCACAGGGAATTACATTTGGTGAAGTTATCTGAAATGTCAGAGGGAATTACATTTGGTGAAGTTATTTGAAATGTCAGAGGGAATTACATTTGGTGAAGTTATTTGAAATGTCAGAGGGAATTACATTTGGTGAAGTTATTTGAAATGTCACAGAGAATTACATTTGGTGAAGTTATTTGAAATGTCAGAGGGAATTACATTTGGTGAAGTTATTTGAAATGTCAGAGGGAATTACATTTGGTGAAGTTATTTGAAATGTCACAGGGAATTACATTTGGTGAAATTATTTGAAATGTCAGAGGGAATTGCATTTGGTGAAGTTATTTGAAATGTCAGAGGGAATTACATTTGGTGAAGTTATTTGAAATGTCAGAGGGAATGACATTTGGTGAAGTTTTTTGAAATGTCACAGGGAATTACATTTGGTGAAGTTATTTGAAATACCACAGGGAATGACATTTGGTGAAGTTATTTGAAATATCAGAGGGAATTACATTTGGTGAAGTTATTTGAAATGTCAGAGGGAATTACATTTAGTGAAGTTATTTGAAATGTCACAGGGAATTACATTTGGTGAAGTTATTTGAAATGTCAGAGGGAATTACATTTGGTGAAGTTATTTGAAATGTCAGAGGGAATTACATTTGGTGAAGTTATTTGAAATGTCAGAGGGAATTACATTTGGTGAAGTTATTTGAAATGTCAGAGGGAATTACATTTGGTGAAGTTATTTGAAATGTCAGAGGGAATTACATTTGGTGAAGTTATTTGTAATGTCGGAGGGAATTACATTTGGTGAAGGTATTTGAAATTTCACAGGGAATTACATTTGGTGAAGTTATTTGAAATGTCAGAGGGAATTACATTTGGTGAAGTTATTTGAAATGTCAGAGGGAATTACATTTGGTGAAGTTATTTGAAATGTCGCAGGGAATTACATTTGGTGAAGTTATTTGAAATGTCACAGGGAATTACATTTGGTGAAGTTATCTGAAATGTCACAGGGAATTACATTTGGTGAAGTTATTTGAAATGTCACAGGGAATTACATTTGGTGAAGTTATCTGAAATGTCACAGGGAATTACATTTGGTGAAGTTATTTGAAATGTCAGAGGGAATTACATTTGGTGAAGTTATTTGAAATGTCAGAGGGAATGACATTTGGTGAAGTTATTTGAAATGTCAGAGGGAATTTCATTTGGTGAAGTTATTTGAAAAGTCACATGGAATGACATTTGGTGAAGTTATTTGAAATGTTGGAGGGAATTACATTTGGTGAAGTTATTTGAAATGTCAGAGGGAATTACATTTGGTGAAGTTATTTGAAATGTCACAGGGAATAACATTTGGTGAAGTTATTTGAAATGTCAGAGGGAATTGCATTTGGTGAAGTTATTTGAAATGTCACAGGGAATTACATTTGGTGAAGTTATCTGAAATGTCAGAGGGAATTACATTTGGTGAAGTTATTTGAAATGTCAGAGGGAATTACATTTGGTGAAGTTATTTGAAATGTCAGAGGGAATTACATTTGGTGAAGTTATTTGAAATGTCACAGAGAATTACATTTGGTGAAGTTATTTGAAATGTCAGAGGAAATTACATTTGGTGAAGTTATTTGAAATGTCAGAGGGAATTACATTTGGTGAAGTTATTTGAAATGTCACAGGGAATTACATTTGGTGAAATTATTTGAAATGTCAGAGGGAATTGCATTTGGTGAAGTTATTTGAAATGTCAGAGGGAATTACATTTGGTGAAGTTATTTGAAATGTCAGAGGGAATGACATTTGGTGAAGTTATTTGAAATGTCACAGGGAATTACATTTGGTGAAGTTATTTGAAATGCCACAGGGAATGACATTTGGTGAAGTTATTTGAAATGTCACAGGGAATTACATTTGGTGAAGTTATTTGAAATGTCACAGGGAATAACATTTGGTGAAGTTATTTGAAATGTCAGAGGGAATTGCATTTGGTGAATTTATTTGAAATGTCACAGGGAATTACATTTGGTGAAGTTATCTGAAATGTCAGAGGGAATTACATTTGGTGAAGTTATTTGAAATGTCAGAGGGAATTACATTTGGTGAAGTTATTTGAAATGTCAGAGGGAATTACATTTGGTGAAGTTATTTGAAATGTCACAGAGAATTACATTTGGTGAAGTTATTTGAAATGTCAGAGGGAATTACATTTGGTGAAGTTATTTGAAATGTCAGAGGGAATTACATTTGGTGAAGTTATTTGAAATGTCACAGGGAATTACATTTGGTGAAATTATTTGAAATGTCAGAGGGAATTGCATTTGGTGAAGTTATTTGAAATGTCAGAGGGAATTACATTTGGTGAAGTTATTTGAAATGTCAGAGGGAATGACATTTGGTGAAGTTTTTTGAAATGTCACAGGGAATTACATTTGGTGAAGTTATTTGAAATACCACAGGGAATGACATTTGGTGAAGTTATTTGAAATATCAGAGGGAATTACATTTGGTGAAGTTATTTGAAATGTCAGAGGGAATTACATTTGGTGAAGTTATTTGAAATGTCACAGGGAATTACATTTGGTGAAGTTATTTGAAATGTCAGAGGGAATTACATTTGGTGAAGTTATTTGAAATGTCAGAGGGAATTACATTTGGTGAAGTTATTTGAAATGTCAGAGGGAATTACATTTGGTGAAGTTATTTGAAATGTCAGAGGGAATTACATTTGGTGAAGTTATTTGAAATGTCAGAGGGAATTACATTTGGTGAAGTTATTTGTAATGTCGGAGGGAATTACATTTGGTGAAGGTATTTGAAATTTCACAGGGAATTACATTTGGTGAAGTTATTTGAAATGTCAGAGGGAATTACATTTGGTGAAGTTATTTGAAATGTCAGAGGGAATTACATTTGGTGAAGTTATTTGAAATGTCGCAGGGAATTACATTTGGTGAAGTTATTTGAAATGTCACAGGGAATTACATTTGGTGAAGTTATCTGAAATGTCACAGGGAATTACATTTGGTGAAGTTATTTGAAATGTCACAGGGAATTACATTTGGTGAAGTTATCTGAAATGTCACAGGGAATTACATTTGGTGAAGTTATTTGAAATGTCACAGGGAATTACATTTGCTGAAGTTATTTGAAATGTCAGAGGGAATTGCATTTGGTGAAATTATTTGAAATGTCACAGGGAATTACATTTGGTGAAGTTATTTGAAATGTCACAGGGAATTACATTTGGTGAAGTTATCTGAAATGTCACAGGGAATTACATTTGGTGAAGTTATTTGAAATGTTCAGAGGGAATTACATTTGGTGAAGATATTTGAAATGTCAGATGGAATTACATTTGGTGAAGTTATTTTAAATGTCACAGGGAATTACATTTGGTGAGGTTATTTGAAATGTCAGAGGGAATTACATTTGGTGAAGTTATTTGAAATGTCAGAGGGAATTACATTTGGTGAAGTTATTTGAAATGTCACAGAGAATTGCATTTGGTGAAGTTATTTGAAATGTCAGAGGGAATTACATTTGGTGAAGTTATTTGAAATGTCACAGAGAATTACATTTGGTGAAGTTATTTGAAATGTCAGAGGGAATTGCATTTGGTGAAGTTATTTGAAATGTCAGAGGGAATTACATTTGGTGAAGTTATTTGAAATGTCAGAGGGAATTACATTTGGTGAAGTTATTTGAAATGTCAGAGAGAATTGCATTTGGTGAAGTTATTTGAAATTTCACAGGGAATTACTTTTGGTGAAGTTATTTGAAATGTCAGAGGGAATTACATTTGGTGAAGTTATTTGAAATGTCAGAGGGAATTACATTTGGTGAAGTTATTTGAAATGTCGCAGGGAATTACATTTGGTGAAGTTATTTGAAATGTCACAGGGAATTACATTTGGTGAAGTTATCTGAAATGTCAGAGGGAATTACATTTGGTGAAGTTATTTGAAATGTCACAGGGAATTACATTTGGTGAAGTTATCTGAAATGTCACAGGGAATTACATTTGGTGAAGTTATTTGAAATGTCACAGGGAATTACATTTGGTGAAGTTATTTGAAATGTCAGAGGGAATTGCATTTGGTGAAATTATTTGAAATGTCACAGGGAATTACATTTGGTGAAGTTATTAGAAATGTCAGAGGGAATTACATTTGGTGAAGTTATTTGAAATGTCAGAGGGAATTACATTTGGTGAAGTTATTTGAAATGTCACAGGGAATTACATTTGGTGAAGTTATCTGAAATGTCACAGGGAATTACATTTGGTGAAGTTATTTGAAATGTCAGAGGGAATTACATTTGGTGAAGTTATTTGAAATGTCAGAGGGAATTACATTTGGTGAAGTTATTTGAAATGTCACAGGGAATTACATTTGGTGAAGTTATTTGAAATGCCAGTGGGAATTACATTTGGTGAAGTTATTTGAAATATCAGAGGGAATTACATTTGGTGAAGTTATTTGAAATGTCACAGGGAATTACATTTGGTGAAGTTTTTTGAAATGTCAGAGGGAATTGCATTTGGTGAAATTATTTGAAATGTCACAGGGAATTACATTTGGTGAAGTTATTTGAAATGTCAGAGGGAATTACATTTGGTGAAGTTATTTGAAATGTCAGAGGGAATTACATTTGGTGAAGTTATTTGAAATGTCACAGGGAATTACATTTGGTGAAGTTATCTGAAATGTCACAGGGAATTACATTTGGTGAAGTTATTTGAAATGTCAGAGGGAATTACATTTGGTGAAGTTATTTGAAATGTCAGAGGGAATTACATTTGGTGAAGTTATTTGAAATGTCACAGGGAATTACATTTGGTGAAGTTATCTGAAATGTTCAGAGGGAATTACATTTGGTGAAGTTATTTGAAATGTCAGAGGGAATTGCATTTGGTGAAGTTATTTGAAATGTCAGAGGGAATTACATTTGGTGAAGTTATTTTAAATGTCACAGGGAATTACATTTGGTGAGGTTATTTGAAATGTCAGAGGGAATTACATTTGGTGAAGTTATTTGAAATGTCAGAGGGAATTACATTTGGTGAAGTTATTTGAAATGTCACAGAGAATTACATTTGGTGAAGTTATTTGAAATGTCAGAGGGAATTACATTTGGTGAAGTTATTTGAAATGTCACAGAGAATTACATTTGGTGAAGTTATTTGAAATGTCAGAGGGAATTGCATTTGGTGAAGTTATTTGAAATGTCACAGGGAATTACATTTGGTGAAGTTATTTGAAATGTCTGAGGGAATTACATTTGGTGAAGTTATTTGAAATGTCAGAGGGAATTACATTTGGTGAAGTTATTTGAAAAGTCACAGAGAATTACATTTGGTGAAGTTATTTGAAATGTCAGAGGGAATTGCATTTGGTGAAGTTATTTGAAATGTCACAGGGAATTACATTTGGTGAAGTTATTTGAAATGTCACAGGGAATTACATTTGGTGAAGTTATTTGAAATGTCAGAGGGAATTGCATTTGGTGAAATTATTTGAAATGTCAGAGGGAATTACATTTGGTGAAGTTATTTGAAATGTCACAGGGAATTACATTTGGTGAAGTTATTTGAAATGTCACAGGGAATTACATTTGGTGAAGTTATTTGAAATGTTCAGAGGGAATTACATTTGGTGAAGTTATTTGAAATGTCAGAGGGAATTACATTTGGTGAGGTTATTTGAAATGTCAGACGGAAGTATATTTGGTGAAGTTATTTGAAAAGTCACATGGAATTACATTTGGTGAAGTTATTTGAAATGTCAGAGGGAATTACATTTGGTGAAGTTATTTGAAATGTCAGACGGAATTACATTTGGTGAAGTTATTTGAAATGTCACAGGGAATTACATTTGGTGAAGTTATTTTAAATGTCACAGGGATTTACATTTGGTGAAGTTATTTGAAATGTCACAGGGAATTACATTTTGTGAAGTTATTTGAAATGTCAGAGGGAATTACATTTGGTGAAGTTATTTGAAATGTCACAGGGAATTACATTTGGTGAAGTTATCTGAAATGTCACAGGGAATTACATTTGGTGAAGTTATTTGAAATGTCAGAGGGAATTACATTTGGTGAAGTTATTTGAAATGTCAGAGGGAATTACATTTGGTGAAGTTATTTGAAATGTCAGAGAGAATTGCATTTGGTGAAGTTATTTGAAATGTCACAGGGAATTACATTTGGTGAAGTTATTTGAAATGTCAGAGGGAATTACATTTGGTGAAGTTATCTGAAATGTCACAGGGAATTACATTTGGTGAAGTTATTTGAAATGTCAGAGGGAATTACATTTGGTGAAGTTATTTGAAATGTCAGAGGGAATTACATTTGGTGAAGTTATTTGAAATGTCAGAGGGAATTGCATTTGGTGAAGTTATTTGAAATGTCACAGGGAATTACATTTGGTGAAGTTATTTGAAATGTCACAGGGAATTACATTTGGTGAAGTTATTTGAAATGTCAGAGGGAATTGCATTTGGTGAAGTTATTTGAAATGTCAGAGGGAATTACATTTTGTGAAGTTATTTGAAATGTCACAGGGAATTACATTTGGTGAAGTTATTTGAAATGTCTCAGAGAATTACATTTGGTGAAGTTATTTGAAATGTCAGAGGGAATTACATTTGGTGAAGTTATTTGAAATGTCGCAGGGAATTACATTTGGTGAAGTTATTTGAAATGTCAGAGGGAATTGCATTTGGTGAAGTTATTTGAAATGTCAGACGGAATTACATTTGGTGAAGTTATTTGAAATGTCAGAGGGAATTACATTTGGTGAAGTTATTTGAAATGTCAGAGGGAATTACATTTGGTGAAGTTATTTGAAATGTCGGAGGGAATTACATTTGGTGAAGTTATCTGAAATGTCACAGGGAATTACATTTGGTGAAGTTATTTGAAATGTCAGAGGGAATTACATTTGGTGAAGTTATTTGAAATATCAGAGGGAATTACATTTGGTGAAGTTATTTGAAATGTCAGAGAGAATTGCATTTGGTGAAGTTATTTGAAATTTCACAGGGAATTACATTTGGTGAAGTTATTTGAAATGTCAGAGGGAATTACATTTGGTGAAGTTATTTGAAATGTCAGAGGGAATTACATTTGGTGAAGTTATTTGAAATGTCGCAGGGAATTACATTTGGTGAAGTTATTTGAAATGTCACAGGGAATTACATTTGGTGAAGTTATCTGAAATGTCACAGGGAATTACATTTGGTGAAGTTATTTGAAATGTCACAGGGAATTACATTTGGTGAAGTTATCTGAAATGTCACAGGGAATTACATTTGGTGAAGTTATTTGAAATGTGACAGGGAATTACATTTGGTGAAGTTATTTGAAATGTCAGAGGGAATTGCATTTGGTGAAATTATTTGAAATGTCACAGGGAATTACATTTGGTGAAGTTATTTGAAATGTCAGAGGGAATTACATTTGGTGAAGTTATTTGAAATGTCAGAGGGAATTACATTTGGTGAAGTTATTTGAAATGTCACAGGGAATTACATTTGGTGAAGTTATCTGAAATGTCAGAGGGAATTACATTTGGTGAAGTTATTTGAAATGTCAGAGGGAATTACATTTGGTGAAGTTATTTGAAATGTCAGAGGGAATTACATTTGGTGAAGTTATTTGAAATGTCACAGGGAATTACATTTTGTGAAGTTATTTGAAATGCCAGTGGGAATTACATTTGGTGAAGTTATTTGAAATATCAGAGGGAATTACATTTGGTAAAGTTATTTGAAATGTCACAGGGAATTACATTTGGTGAAATTATTTGAAATGTCACAGGGAATTACATTTGGTGAAGTCATTTGAAATGTCACAGGGAATTACATTTGGTGAAGTTATTTGAAATGTCAGAGGGAATTACATTTGGTGAAGTTATTTGAAATGTCACAGGGAATTACATTTGGTGAAGTTATCTGAAATGTCAGAGGGAATTACATTTGGTGAAGTTATTTGAAATGTCAGATGGAATTACATTTGGTGAAGTTATTTGAAATGTCAGAGGGAATTACATTTGGTGAAGTTATTTGAAATGTCACAGGGAATTACATTTGGTGAAGTTATCTGAAATGTCACAGGGAATTACATTTGGTGAAGTTATTTGAAATGTTCAGAGGGAATTACATTTGGTGAAGTTATTTGAAATGTCAGATGGAATTACATTTGGTGAAGTTATTTTAAATGTCACAGGGAATTACATTTGGTGAGGTTATTTGAAATGTCAGAGGGAATTACATTTGGTGAAGTTATTTGAAATGTCTGAGGGAATTACATTTGGTGAAGTTATTTGAAATGTCACAGAGAATTACATTTGGTGAAGTTATTTGAAATGTCAGAGGGAATTACATTTGGTGAAGTTATTTGAAATGTCACAGAGAATTACATTTGGTGAAGTTATTTGAAATGTCAGAGGGAATTGCATTTGGTGAAGTTATTTGAAATGTCAGAGGGAATTACATTTGGTGAAGTTATTTGAAATGTCAGAGGGAATTACATTTGGTGAAGTTATTTGAAATGTCACAGGGAATTACATTTGGTGAAGTTATTTGAAATGTCAGAGAGAATTGCATTTGGTGAAGTTATTTGAAATTTCACAGGGAATTACATTTGGTGAAGTTATTTGAAATGTCAGAGGGAATTACATTTGGTGAAGTTATTTGAAATGTCAGAGGGAATTACATTTGGTGAAGTTATTTGAAATGTCGCAGGGAATTACATTTGGTGAAGTTATTTGAAATGTCACAGGGAATTACATTTGGTGAAGTTATCTGAAATGTCAGAGGGAATTACATTTGGTGAAGTTATTTGAAATGTCACAGGGAATTACATTTGGTGAAGTTATCTGAAATGTCACAGGGAATTACATTTGGTGAAGTTATTTGAAATGTCACAGGGAATTACATTGGTGAAGTTATTTGAAATGTCAGAGGGATTTGCATTTGGTGAATTTATTTGAAATGTCACAGGGAATTACATTTGGTGAAGTTATTTGAAATGTCAGAGGGTATTACATTTGGTGAAGTTATTTGAAATGTCAGAGGGAATGACATTTGGTGAAGTTATTTGAAATGTCACAGGGAATTACATTTTGTGAAGTTATCTGAAATGTCACAGGGAATTACATTTGGTGAAGTTATTTGAAATGTCAGAGGGAATTACATTTGGTGAAGTTATTTGAAATGTCAGAGGGAATTACATTTGGTGAAGTTATTTGAAATTTCACAGGGAATTACATTTGGTGAAGTTATTTGAAATGCCAGTGGGAATTACATTTGGTGAAGTTATTTGAAATATCAGAGGGAATTACATTTGGTGAAGTTATTTGAAATGTCACAGGGAATTACATTTGGTGAAGTTATTTGAAATGTCAGAGGGAATTGCATTTGGTGAAATTATTTGAAATGTGACAGGGAATTACATTTGGTGAAGTTATTTGAAATGTCAGAGGGAATTACATTTGGTGAAGTTATTTGAAATGTCAGAGGGAATTACATTTGGTGAAGTTATTTGAAATGTCACAGGGAATTACATTTGGTGAAGTTATCTGAAATGTCAGAGGGAATTACATTTGGTGAAGTTATTTGAAATGTCAGAGGGAATTACATTTGGTGAAGTTATTTGAAATGTCAGAGGGAATTACATTTGGTGAAGTTATTTGAAATGTCAGAGGGAATTACATTTGGTGAAGTTATCTGAAATGTCGCAGGGAATTACATTTGGTGAAGTTATTTGAAATGTTCAGAGGGAATTGCATTTGGTGAAGTTATTTGAAATGTCAGAGGGAATTACATTTGGTGAAGTTATTTTAAATGTCACAGGGAATTACATTTGGTGAGGTTATTTGAAATGTCAGAGGGAATTACATTTGGTGACGTTATTTGAAATGTCAGAGGGAATTACATTTGGTGAAGTTATTTGAAATGTCACAGAGAATTACATTTGGTGAAGTTATTTGAAATGTCAGAGGGAATTACATTTGGTGAAGTTATTTGAAATGTCACAGAGAATTACATTTGGTGAAGTTATTTGAAATGTCAGAGGGAATTGCATTTGGTGAAGTTATTTGAAATGTCACAGGGAATTACATTTGGTGAAGTTATTTGAAATGTCACAGAGAATTACATTTGGTGAAGTTATTTGAAATGTCAGAGGGAATTACATTTGGTGACGTTAATTGAAAAGTCACAGAGAATTACATTTGGTGAAGTTATTTGAAATGTCAGAGGGAATTGCATTTGGTGAAGTTATTTGAAATGTCACAGGGAATTACATTTGGTGAAGTTATTTGAAATGTCACAGGGAATTACATTTGGTGAAGTTATTTGAAATGTCAGAGGGAATTGCATTTGGTGAAGGTATTTGAAATGTCAGAGGGAATTACATTTGGTGAAGTTATTTGAAATGTCACAGGGAATTACATTTGGTGAAGTTATTTGAAATGTCACAGGGAATTACATTTGGTGAAGTTATTTGAAATGTTCAGAGGGAATTACATTTGGTGAAGTTATTTGAAATGTTAGAGGGAATTACATTTGGTGAGGTTATTTGAAATGTCAGACGGAAGTATATTTGGTGAAGTTATTTGAAAAGTCACATGGAATTACATTTGGTGAAGTTATTTGAAATGTCAGAGGGAATTTCATTTTGTGAAGTTATTTGAAATGTCAGACGGAATTACATTTGGTGAAGTTATTTGAAATGTCACAGGGAATTACATTTGGTGAAGTTATTTGAAATGTCAGAGGGAATTACATTTGGTGAAGTTATTTGAAATGTCGGAGGGAATTACATTTGGTGAAGTTATCTGAAATGTCACAGGGAATTACATTTGGTGAAGTTATTTGAAATGTCAGAGGGAATTACAATTGGTGATGTTATTTGAAATGTCAGAGGGAATTACATTTGGTGAAGTTATTTGAAATGTCAGAGAGAATTGCATTTGGTGAAGTTATTTGAAATTTCACAGGGAATTACATTTGGTGAAGTTATTTGAAATGTCAGAGGGAATTACATTTGGTGAAGTTTTTTGAAATGTCAGAGGGAATTACATTTGGTGAAGTTATTTGAAATGTCGCAGGGAATTACATTTGGTGAAGTTATTTGAAATGTCACAGGGAATTACATTTGGTGAAGTTATCTGAAATGTCACAGGGAATTACATTTGGTGAAGTTATTTGAAATGTCACAGGGAATTACATTTGGTGAAGTTATTTGAAATGTCACAGAGAATTACATTTGGTGAAGTTATTTGAAATGTCAGAGGGAATTACATTTGGTGACGTTATTTGAAAAGTCACAGAGAATTACATTTGGTGAAGTTATTTGAAATGTCAGAGGGAATTGCATTTGGTGAAGTTATTTGAAATGTCACAGGGAATTACATTTGGTGAAGTTATTTGAAATGTCACAGGGAATTACATTTGGTGAAGTTATTTGAAATGTCAGAGGGAATTGCATTTGGTGAAGGTATTTGAAATGTCAGAGGGAATTACATTTGGTGAAGTTATTTGAAATGTCACAGGGAATTACATTTGGTGAAGTTATTTGAAATGTCACAGGGAATTACATTTGGTGAAGTTATTTGAAATGTTCAGAGGGAATTACATTTGGTGAAGTTATTTGAAATGTTAGAGGGAATTACATTTGGTGAGGTTATTTGAAATGTCAGACGGAAGTATATTTGGTGAAGTTATTTGAAAAGTCACATGGAATTACATTTGGTGAAGTTATTTGAAATGTCAGAGGGAATTTCATTTGGTGAAGTTATTTGAAATGTCAGACGGAATTACATTTGGTGAAGTTATTTGAAATGTCACAGGGAATTACATTTGGTGAAGTTATTTGAAATGTCAGAGGGAATTACATTTGGTGAAGTTATTTGAAATGTCGGAGGGAATTACATTTGGTGAAGTTATCTGAAATGTCACAGGGAATTACATTTGGTGAAGTTATTTGAAATGTCAGAGGGAATTACATTTGGTGATGTTATTTGAAATGTCAGAGGGAATTACATTTGGTGAAGTTATTTGAAATGTCAGAGAGAATTGCATTTGGTGAAGTTATTTGAAATTTCACAGGGAATTACATTTGGTGAAGTTATTTGAAATGTCAGAGGGAATTACATTTGGTGAAGTTTTTTGAAATGTCAGAGGGAATTACATTTGGTGAAGTTATTTGAAATGTCGCAGGGAATTACATTTGGTGAAGTTATTTGAAATGTCACAGGGAATTACATTTGGTGAAGTTATCTGAAATGTCACAGGGAATTACATTTGGTGAAGTTATTTGAAATGTCACAGGGAATTACATTTGGTGAAGTTATCTGAAATGTCAGAGGGAATTACATTTGGTGAAGTTATTTGAAATGTCACAGGGAATTACATTTGGTGAAGTTATCTGAAATGTCAGAGGGAATTACATTTGGTGAAGTTATTTGAAATGTCAGAGGGAATTACATTTGGTGAAGTTATTTGAAATGTCAGAGGGAATTACATTTGGTGAAGTTATTTGAAATGTCACAGGGAATTACATTTGGTGAAGTTATCTGAAATGTCACAGGGAATTACATTTGGTGAAGTTATTTGAAATGTTCAGAGGGAATTACATTTGGTGAAGTTATTTGAAATGTCAGATGGAATTACATTTGGTGAAGTTATTTTAAATGTCACAGGGAATTACATTTGGTGAGGTTATTTGAAATGTCAGAGGGAATTACATTTGGTGAAGTTATTTGAAATGTCAGAGGGAATTACATTTGGTGAAGTTATTTGAAATGTCACAGAGAATTACATTTGGTGAAGTTATTTGAAATGTCAGAGGGAATTACATTTGGTGAAGTTATTTGAAATGTCACAGAGAATTACATTTGGTGAAGTTATTTGAAATGTCAGAGGGAATTGCATTTGGTGAAGTTATTTGAAATGTCACAGGGAATTACATTTGGTGAAGTTATTTGAAATGTCAGAGGGAATTACATTTGGTGAAGTTATTTGAAATGTCAGAGGGAATTACATTTGGTGAAGTTATTTGAAATGTCAGAGAGAATTGCATTTGGTGAAGTTATTTGAAATTTCACAGGGAATTACATTTGGTGAAGTTATTTGAAATGTCAGAGGGAATTACATTTGGTGAAGTTATTTGAAATGTCAGAGGGAATTACATTTGGTGAAGTTATTTGAAATGTCGCAGGGAATTACATTTGGTGAAGTTATTTGAAATATCACAGGGAATTACATTTGGTGAAGTTATCTGAAATGTCACAGGGAATTACATTTGGTGAAGTTATTTGAAATGTCACAGGGAATTACATTTGGTGAAGTTATCTGAAATGTCACAGGGAATTACATTTGGTGAAGTTATTTGAAATGTCACAGGGAATTACATTTGGTGAAGTTATTTGAAATGTCAGAGGGAATTGCATTTGGTGAAATTATTTGAAATGTCACAGGGAATTACATTTGGTGAAGTTATTTGAAATGTCAGAGGGAATTACATTTGGTGAAGTTATTTGAAATGTCACAGGGAATTACATTTGGTGAAGTTATCTGAAATGTCACAGGGAATTACATTTGGTGAAGTTATTTGAAATGTCAGAGGGAATTACATTTGGTGAAGTTATTTGAAATGTCAGAGGGAATTACATTTGGTGAAGTTATTTGAAATGTCACAGGGAATTACATTTGGTGAAGTTATTTGAAATGCCAGTGGGAATTACATTTGGTGAAGTTATTTGAAATATCAGAGGGAAT
This sequence comes from Stegostoma tigrinum, assembly GCF_030684315.1. Lineage (NCBI taxonomy): Eukaryota > Metazoa > Chordata > Chondrichthyes > Orectolobiformes > Stegostomatidae > Stegostoma > Stegostoma tigrinum. The sequence continues at coordinate 19,344,160 of NC_081404.1, forward strand.
TACATTTGGTGAAGTTATCTGAAATGTCACAGGGAATTACATTTGGTGAAGTTATTTGAAATGTCAGAGGGAATTACATTTGGTGAAGTTATTTGAAATGTCAGAGGGAATTACATTTGGTGAAGTTATTTGAAATGTCACAGGGAATTACATTTGGTGAAGTTATCTGAAATGTCACAGGGAATTACATTTGGTGAAGTTATTTGAAATGTTCAGAGGGAATTGCATTTGGTGAAGTTATTTGAAATGTCAGAGGGAATTACATTTGGTGAAGTTATTTTAAATGTCACAGGGAATTACATTTGGTGAGTTTATTTGAAATGTCAGAGGGAATTACATTTGGTGACGTTATTTGAAATGTCAGAGGGAATTACATTTGGTGAAGTTATTTGAAATGTCACAGAGAATTACATTTGGTGAAGTTATTTGAAATGTCAGAGGGAATTACATTTGGTGAAGTTATTTGAAATGTCACAGAGAATTACATTTGGTGAAGTTATTTGAAATGTCAGAGGGAATTGCATTTGGTGAAGTTATTTGAAATGTCACAGGGAATTACATTTGGTGAAGTTATTTGAAATGTCACAGAGAATTACATTTGGTGAAGTTATTTGAAATGTCAGAGGGAATTACATTTGGTGAAGTTATTTGAAAAGTCACAGAGAATTACATTTGGTGAAGTTATTTGAAATGTCAGAGGGAATTGCATTTGGTGAAGTTATTTGAAATGTCACAGGGAATTAGATTTGGTGAAGTTATTTGAAATGTCACAGGGAATTACATTTGGTGAAGTTATTTGAAATGTGAAAGGGAATTGCATTTGGTGAAATTATTTGAAATGTCAGAGGGAATTACATTTGGTGAAGTTATTTGAAATGTCACAGGGAATTACATTTGGTGAAGTTATTTGAAATGTCACAGGGAATTACATTTGGTGAAGTTATTTGAAATGTTCAGAGGGAATTACATTTGGTGAAGTTATTTGAAATGTCAGAGGGAATTACATTTGGTGAGGTTATTTGAAATGTCAGACGGAAGTATATTTGGTGAAGTTATTTGAAAAGTCACATGGAATTACATTTGGTGAAGTTATTTGAAATGTCAGAGGGAATTACATTTGGTGAAGTTATTTGAAATGTCAGACGGAATTACATTTGGTGAAGTTATTTGAAATGTCACAGGGAATTACATTTGGTGAAGTTATTTTAAATGTCACAGGGATTTACATTTGGTGAAGTTATTTGAAATGTCAGAGGGAATTACATTTGGTGAAGTTATTTGAAATGTCAGAGGGAATTACATTTGGTGAAGTTATTTGAAATGTCACAGGGAATTACATTTGGTGAAGTTATCTGAAATGTCACAGGGAATTACATTTGGTGAAGTTATTTGAAATGTCAGAGGGAATTACATTTGGTGAAGTTATTTGAAATGTCAGAGGGAATTACATTTGGTGAAGTTATTTGAAATGTCAGAGAGAATTGCATTTGGTGAAGTTATTTGAAATGTCACAGGGAATTACATTTGGTGAAGTTATTTGAAATGTCAGAGGGAATTACATTTGGTGAAGTTATCTGAAATGTCACAGGGAATTACATTTGGTGAAGTTATTTGAAATGTCAGAGGGAATTACATTTGGTGAAGTTATTTGAAATGTCAGAGGGAATTACATTTGGTGAAGTTATTTGAAATGTCAGAGGGAATTGCATTTGGTGAAGTTATTTGAAATGTCACAGGGAATTACATTTGGTGAAGTTATTTGAAATGTCAGAGGGAATTACATTTGGTGAAGTTATTTGAAATGTCAGAGGGAATTGCATTTGGTGAAGTTATTTTGAAATGTCAGAGGGAATTACATTTTGTGAAGTTATTTGAAATGTCACAGAGAATTACATTTGGTGAAGTTATTTGAAATGTCAGAGGGAATTGCATTTGGTGATACTATTTGAAATGTCACAGGGAATTACATTTGGTGAAGTTATTTGAAATGTCTCAGAGAATTACATTTGGTGAAGTTATTTGAAATGTCAGAGGGAATTACATTTGGTGAAGTTATTTGAAAAGTCACAGAGAATTACATTTGTTGAAGTTATTTGAAATGTCAGAGGGAATTGAATTTGGTGAAGTTATCTGAAATGTCACAGGGAATTACATTTGGTGAAGTTATTTGAAATGTCACAGGGAATTACATTTGGTGAAGTTATTTGAAATGTCAGAGGGAATTACATTTGGTGAAGTTTTTTTAAATGTCACAGGGAATTACATTTGGTGAAGTTATTTGAAATGTCAGAGGGAATTACATTTGGTGAAGTTATTTGAAATGTTCAGAGGGAATTACATTTGGTGAATTTATTTGAAATGTCAGACGGAATTACATTTGGTGAAGTTATTTGAAATGTCACAGGGAATTACATTTGGTGAAGTTATTTGAAATGTCAAAGGGAATTGCATTTGGTGAAATTATTTTAAATGTCACAGGGAATTACATTTGGTGAAGTTATTTGAAATGTCAGAGGGAATTACATTTGGTGAAGTTATTTGAAATGTCAGAGGGAATTACATTTGGTGAAGTTATTTGAAATGTCACAGGGAATTACATTTGGTGAAGTTATCTGAAATGTCACAGGGAATTACATTTGGTGAAGTTATTTGAAATGTCAGAGGGAATTACATTTGGTGAAGTTATTTGAAAAGTCACATGGAATTACATTTGGTGAAGTTATTTGAAATGTCAGAGGGAATTACATTTGGTGAAGTTATTTGAAATGTCAGACAGAATTACATTTGGTGAAGTTATTTGAAATGTCACAGGGAATTACATTTGGTGAAGTTGTTTGAAATGTCAGAGGGAATTACATTTGGTGAAGTTATTTGAAATGTCGCAGGGAATTACATTCGGTGAAGTTATTTGAAATGTCAGAGGGAATTACATTTGGTGAAGTTATTTGAAATGTCACAGGGAATTCCATTTGGTGAAGTTATTTGAAATGTCACAGGGAATTACAATTGGTGAAGTTATCTGAAATGTCACAGGGAATTGCATTCGGTGAAGTTATTTGAAATATCAGAGGGAATTACATTTCGTGAAGTTATTTGAAATGTTCAGAGGGAATTACATTTGGTGAAGTTATTTGAAATGTCACAGGGAATTACATTTGGTGAAGTTATTTGAAATGTCAGAGGGAATTGCATTTGGTGAAGTTATTTGAAATGTCACAGGGAATTACATTTGGTGAAGTTATTTGAAATGTCACAGGGAATTACATTTGGTGAAGTTATTTGAAATGTTCAGAGGGAATTACATTTGGTGAAGTTATTTGAAATGTCAGAGGGAATTACATTTGGTGAAGTTATTTGAAATGTCAGACGGAATTATATTTGGTGAAGTTATTTGTAAAGTCACATGGAATTACATTTGGTGAAGTTATTTGAAATGTCAGAGGGAATTACATTTGGTGAAGTTATTTGAAATGTCAGACAGAATTACATTTGGTGAAGTTATTTGAAATGTCACAGGGAATTACATTTGGTGAAGTTATTTGAAATGTCAAAGGGAATTGCATTTGGTGAAATGATTTTAAATGTCACAGGGAAATACATTTGGTGAAGTTATTTGAAATGTCAGAGGGAATTACATTTGGTGAAGTTATTTGAAATGTCACAGGGAATTACATTTGGTGAAGGTATCTGAAATGTCAGATGGAATTACATTTGGTGAAGTTATTTGAAATGTCAGAGGGAATTACATTTGGTGAAGTTATTTGAAATGTCAGAGGGAATTACATTTGGTGAAGTTATTTGAAATGTCAGAGAGAATTGCATTTGATGAAGTTATTTGAAATGTCGGAGGGAATTACATTTGGTGAAGTTATTTGAAATGTCAGAGGGAATTACATTTGGTGAAGTTATTTGAAATGTCGCAGGGAATTACATTTGGTGAAGTTATTTGAAATGTCACAGGGAATTACATTTGGTGAAGTTATCTGAAATGTCAGAGGGAATTACATTTGGTGAAGTTATTTGAAATGTCACAGGGAATTACATTTGGTGAAGTTATTTGAAATGTCAGAGGGAATTACATTTGGTGAAGTTATTTGAAATGTCACAGGGAATTACATTTGGAGAAGTTATCTGAAATGTCACAGGGAATTACATTTGGTGAAGTTATTTGAAATGTCAGAGGGAATTACATTTGGTGAAGTTATTTGAAATGTCAGAGGGAATTACATTTGGTGAAGTTATTTGAAATGTCACAGGGAATTACATTTGGTGAAGTTATCTGAAATGTCACAGGGAATTACATTTGGTGAAGTTATTTGAAATGTTCAGAGGGAATTACATTTGGTGAAGTTATTTGAAATGTCAGAGGGAATTACATTTGGTGAAGTTATTTGAAATGTCAGAGGGAATTGCATTTGGTGAAGTTATTTGAAATGTCACAGGGAATTACATTTGGTGAAGTTATTTGAAATGTCACAGGGAATTACATTTGGTGAAGTTATTTGAAATGTCACAGGGAATTGCATTTGGTGAAGTTATTTGAAATGTCACAGAGAATTACATTTGGTGAAGATATTTGAAATGTCAGAGGGAATTGCATTTGGTGAAACTATTTGAAATGTCACAGGGAATTACATTTGGTGAAGTTATTTGAAATGTCTCAGAGAATTACATTTGGTGAAGTTATTTGAAATGTCAGAGGGAATTACATTTGGTGAAGTTATTTGAAAAGTCACAGAGAATTACATTTGTTGAAGTTATTTGAAATGTCAGAGGGAATTGCATTTGGTGAAGTTATCTGAAATGACACAGGGAATTACATTTGGTGAAGTTATTTGAAATGTCACAGGGAATTACATTTGGTGAAGTTATTTGAAATGTCAGAGGGAATTACATTTGGTGAAGTTATTTGAAATGTTCAGAGGGAATTATATTTGGTGAATTTATTTGAAATGTCAGACGGAATTACATTTGGTGAAGTTATTTGAAATGTCACAGGGAATTACATTTGGTGAAGTTATTTGAAATGTCAAAGGGAATTGCATTTGGTGAAATTATTTTAAATGTCACAGGGAATTACATTTGGTGAAGTTATTTGAAATGTCAGAGGGAATTACATTTGGTGAAGTTATTTGAAATGTCAGAGGGAATTACATTTGGTGAAGTTATTTGAAATGTCACAGGGAATTACATTTGGTGAAGTTATCTGAAATGTCACAGGGAATTACATTTGGTGAAGTTATTTGAAATGTCAGAGCGAATTACATTTGGTGAAGTTATTTGAAAAGTCACATGGAATTACATTTGGTGAAGTTATTTGAAATGTCAGAGGGAATTACATTTGGTGAAGTTATTTGAAATGTCAGACAGAATTACATTTGGTGAAGTTATTTGAAATGTCACAGGGAATTACATTTGGTGAAGTTATTTGAAATGTCAGAGGGAATTACATTTGGTGAAGTTATTTGAAATGTCGCAGGGAATTACATTCGGTGAAGTTATTTGAAATGTCAGAGGGAATTACATTTGGTGAAGTTATTTGAAATGTCACAGGGAATTCCATTTGGTGAAGTTATTTGAAATGTCACAGGGAATTACAAATGGTGAAGTTATCTGAAATGTCACAGGGAATTGCATTTGGTGAAGTTATTTGAAATATCAGAGGGAATTACATTTCGTGAAGTTATTTGAAATGTTCAGAGGGAATTACATTTGGTGAAGTTATTTGAAATGTCACAGGGAATTACATTTGGTGAAGTTATTTGAAATGTCAGAGGGAATTGCATTTGGTGAAGTTATTTGAAATGTCACAGGGAATTACATTTGGTGAAGTTATTTGAAATGTCACAGGGAATTACATTTGGTGAAGTTATTTGAAATGTTCAGAGGGAATTACATTTGGTGAAGTTATTTGAAATGTCAGAGGGAATTACATTTGGTGAAGTTATTTGAAATGTCAGACGGAATTATATTTGGTGAAGTTATTTGTAAAGTCACATGGAATTACATTTGGTGAAGTTATTTGAAATGTCAGAGGGAATTACATTTGGTGAAGTTATTTGAAATGTCAGACAGAATTACATTTGGTGAAGTTTTTTGAAATGTCACAGGGAATTACATTTGGTGAAGTTATTTGAAATGTCAAAGGGATTTGCATTTGGTGAAATGATTTTAAATGTCACAGGGAATTACATTTGGTGAAGTTATTTGAAATGTCAGAGGGAATTACATTTGGTGAAGTTATTTGAAATGTCAGAGGGAATTACATTTGGTGAAGTTATTTGAAATGTCACAGGGAATTACATTTGGTGAAGGTATCTGAATTGTCAGATGGAATTACATTTGGTGAAGTTATTTGAAATGTCAGAGGGAATTACATTTGGTGAAGTTATTTGAAATGTCAGAGGGAATTACATTTGGTGAAGTTATTTGAAATGTCAGAGAGAATTGCATTTGATGAAGTTATTTGAAATGTCACAGGGAATTACATTTGGTGAAGTTATTTGAAATGTCAGAGGGAATTACATTTGGTGAAGTTATTTGAAATGTCGCAGGGAATTACATTTGGTGAAGTTATTTGAAATGTCACAGGGAATTACATTTGGTGAAGTTATCTGAAATGTCAGAGGGAATGACATTTGGTGAAGTTATTTGAAATGTCACAGGGAATTACATTTGGTGAAGTTATCTGAAATGTCAGAGGGAATTACATTTGGTGAAGTTATTTGAAATGTCAGAGGGAATTACATTTGGTGAAGTTATTTGAAATGTCACAGGGAATTACATTTGGAGAAGTTATCTGAAATGTCACAGGGAATTACATTTGGTGAAGTTATTTGAAATGTCAGAGGGAATTACATTTGGTGAAGTTATTTGAAATGTCAGAGGGAATTACATTTGGTGAAGTTATTTGAAATGTCACAGGGAATTACATTTGGTGAAGTTATCTGAAATGTCACAGGGAATTACATTTGGTGAAGTTATTTGAAATGTTCAGAGGGAATTACATTTGGTGAAGTTATTTGAAATGTCAGAGGGAATTACATTTGGTGAAGTTATTTGAAATGTCACAGGGAATTACATTTGGTGAGGTTATTTGAAATGTCAGAGGGAATTACATTTGGTGAAGTTATTTGAAATGTCAGAGGGAATTACATTTGGTGAAGTTATTTGAAATGTCAGAGGGAATTACATTTGGTGAAGTTATTTGAAATGTCAGAGGGAATTGCATTTGGTGAAGTTATTAGAAATGTCAGAGGGAATTACATTTGGTGAAGTTATTTGAAATGTCACAGGGAATTACATTTGGTGAAGTTATTTGAAATGTCAGAGGGAATTACATTTGGTGAAATTATTTGAAATGTTCAGAGGGAATTACATTTGGTGAAGTTATTTGAAACGTCAGAGGGAATTACATTTGGTGAAGTTATTTGAAATGTCAGACGGAATTATATTTGGTGAAGTTATTTGAAAAGTCACATGGAATTACATTTGGTGAAGTTATTTGAAATGTCAGAGGGAATTACATTTGGTGAAGTTATTTGAAATGTCAGACGGAATTACATTTGGTGAAGTTATTTGAAATGTCAAAGGGAATTGCATTTGGTGAAATTATTTTAAATGTCACAGGGAATTACATTTGGTGAAGTTATTCGAAATGTCAGAGGGAATGACAGTTGGTGAAGTTATTTGAAATGTCAGAGGGAATTACATTTGGTGAAGTTATCTGAAATGTCAAAGGGAATTACATTTGGTGAAGTTATTTGAAATGTCAGAGGGAATTACATTTGGTGAAGTTATTTGAAATGTCAGAGGGAATTACATTTGGTGAAGTTATTTGAAATGTCAGAGAGAATTGCATTTGGTGAAGTTATTTGAAATGTCAGAGGGAATTACATTTGGTGAAGTTATTTGAAATGTCACAGGGAATTACATTTGGTGAAGTTATCTGAAATGTTCCAGGGAATTACATTTGGTGAAGTTCTTTGAAACGTCAGAGGGAATTACATTTGGTGAAGTTATTTGAAATGTCAGAGGGAATTACATTTGGTGAAGTTATTCGAAATGTCAGAGGAAATTGCATTTGGTGAAATTATTTGAAATGTCACAGGGAATTACATTTGGTGAAGTTATTTGAAATGTCAGAGGGAATTACATTTGGTGAAGTTATTTGAAATGTCAGAGGGAATTACATTTGGTGAAGTTATTTGAAATGTCACATGGAATTACATTTGGTGAAGTTATCTGAAATGTCATAGGGAATTACATTTGGTGAAGTTATTTGAAATGTCAGAGGGAATTACATTTGGTGAAGTTATTTGAAATGTCACAGGGAATTACATTTTGTGAAGTTATTTGAAATGTCACAGGGAATTACATTTGGTGAAGTTATTTGAAATGTCAGAGGGAATTACATTTGGTGAAGTTATTTGAAATGTCAGAGGGAATTACATTTGGTGAAATTATTTGAAATGTCAGAGGGAATGACGTTTGGTGAAGTTATTTGAAATGTCACAGGGAATTACATTTGGTGAAGTTATTTGAAATGTCAGAGGGAATTACATTTGGTGAAGTTATTTGAAATGTCACAGGGAATTACATTTGGTGAAGTTTATTGAAATGTCAGAGGGAATTACATTTGGTGAAGTTATTTGAAATGTCAGAGGGAATTACATTTGGTGAAGTTATCTGAAATGTCACAGGGAATTACATTTGGTGAAGTTATTTGAAATGTTCAGATGGAATTACAATTGGAGAAGTTATTTGAAATGTCAGAGGGAATTACATTTGTTGAAGTTATTTGAAATGTCAGAGGGAATTACATTTGGTGAAGTTATTTGAAATGTCAGAGGGAATTCCATTTGGTGAAGTTATTTGAAATGTCAGAGGGAATTACATTTGGTGAAGTTATTTGAAATGTAACAGAGAATTACATTTGGTGAAGTTATTTGAAATGTCAGAGGGAATTACATTTGGTGAAGTTATTTGAAATGTCACAGAGAATTACATTTGGTGAAGTTATTTGAAATGTCAGAGGGAATTGCATTTGGTGAAGTTATTTGAAATTCCACAGGGAATTACATTTGGTGAAGTTATTTGAAATGTCGGAGGGAATTACATTTGGTGAAGTTATTTGAAATGTCAGAGGGAATTACATTTGGTGAAGTTATTTGAAATGTCACAGAGAATTACATTTGGTGAAGTTATTTGAAATGTCAGAGGGAATTACATTTGGTGAAGTTATTTGAAATGTTCAGAGGGAATTACATTTGGTGAAGTTATTTGAAATGTCAGACGGAATTACATTTGGTGAAGTTATTTGAAATGTCAGAGGGAATTACATTTGGTGAAGTTATTTGAAATGTCACAGAGAATTACATTTGGTGAAGTTATTTGAAATGTCAGAGGGAATTGCATTTGGTGAAGTTATTTGAAATGTCACAGGGAATTACATTTTGTGAAGTTATCTGAAATGTCACAGGGAATTACATTTGGTGAAGTTATTTGAAATGTCAGACGAAATTACATTTGGTGAAGTTATTTGAAATGTCAGTGGGAATTACATTTGGTGAAGTTATTTGAAATATCAGAGGGAATTACATTTGGTGAAGTTATTTGAAATGTCAGAGGGAATTACATTTGGTGAAGTTATTTGAAATGTCAGAGGGAATTGCATTTGGTGAAATTATTTGAAATGTCACAGGGAATTACATTTGGTGAAGTTGTTTGAAATGTCAGAGGGAATTACATTTGGTGAAGTTATTTGAAATGTCACAGGGAATTACATTTGGTGAAGTTATCTGAAATGTCAGAGGGAATGACATTTGGTGAAGTTATTTGAAACGTCAGAGGGAATTACATTTGGTGAAGTTATTTGAAATGACGCAGGGAATTACATTTGGTGAAGTTATTTGAAATGTCACAGGGAATTACATTTGGTGAAGTTATTTGAAATGTCACAGGGAATTACATTTGGTGAAGTTATTTGAAATGTCAGAGGGAATGACGTTTGGTGAAGTTATTTGAAATGTCACAGGGAATTACATTTGGTGAAGTTATTTGAAATGTCAGAGGGAATTACATTTGGTGAAGTTATTTGAAATGTCAGAGGGAATTACATTTGGTGAAGTAATTTGAAATGTCAGAGGGAATTACATTTGGTGAAGTTATTTGAAATGTCAGAGGGAATTACATTTGGTGAAGTTATCTGAAATGTCACAGGGAATTACATTTGGTGAAGTTATTTGAAATGTTCAGATGGAATTACATTTGGTGAAGTTATTTGAAATGTCACAGGGAATTACATTTGGTGAAGTTATTTGAAATGTCAGAGG